>NC_056619.1:18545618-18648118 GCF_018340385.1 Cyprinus carpio | reverse complement strand
TTTATATTAAAATAAATATTTTTACAAGTAAAATTATTTATACCTTAGTATTTTTTTATATTATTACAGATTACTAATATAGTATTAATATTGCATAATATATATATTTTATGGTTATATTTTAATGGTTTATAAAAACATTCTTTTTATGTGCTTATCTTTCGGTAATTAATTACCACTTCACTGATGTCGTAGCCCCAGGGCAGGAACAAAATCCCAGTGTTGTACTTCTCCCAGTGAGACAGTATGAAGGAAAACAGGACGACCCATAACAGATAATACAGCGTTACCACGCTGACGCCTGTCTCTCCGCGTCCGAAGACAGAATACGCTGTAGCGACGAAGAACACACATGCCCAGCTGTCCAGGCCGTGGTCAAACAGCTCACCCAGTGGAGTGCTGGAGTTTGTTCTCCGAGCCTGTTTGCCATCCACACCATCTGCATATACACACGACAAAATATATTTCAAAGTCATATATGCAAGCATACACACATTCTCACACAAACATGTTTCAAGTCTTGCTACCACATTCACATAATGTTTCAGAGGTTCTCTGGATCCTAGACATAATGTTCACAGCTCTTCCCTTAAAAAACTACAGTGTTAAAAAGCAAGCCTCTGCAAATTTGCTGAGTGTTCATATTTTCATATGCAAATGTGTCTTCTGTGGCTGTATTACAGTCAAATGGCCTTCTTGGTTAAAGGGCTAGTGAGTTATTAAAGTATACACGTCAGTAGGTTTATAAATGTACACAAGTGGGACTAAAATAAGATTTGTGTCAAAATCAGATCTGTGCATTAGGCTCTAGTATAAATGAATCCTAACACACCCAATATTGTCTGATTTGCTGATAAAATTAATCAAACAATACTACTGAAATGCACAGCTCCATAAGTATTTTGTTCATTTTAAGATCAAATGCCATTATTTTAATTAGCTAATGTTTAGCTTTTTAAATAAAGGAGTGTGTTCAATATCATACATGTATTTGCGGTGTTAATGAGAATTGTGAATGTTCTGAACAACAACTTGAACAATCTTTTAACTCTATTAGCAAAAACGTGACTTACACACGAATAAACTGATTTTGCTAAATGATTCAGAAAATTAAGACCACTAGCTGACAGAAGATTGGTCAATTAACATTAGTACTATTTAAAAAAGAAACCACACACTTACCTAAGGTATAGGCCAGAAAATTGAACAAACCAGCAACTATCCACACCCAGCTTGGCACATGCGTATGGCCTTCCCCTGTGCCACAAAACAACACCCAGAAAGTAATCAATGCCATTTGTAAGTAGGTATAATCTCAATTAGGATAACAGCATTGAACTTGAAAATATGCAATAAATTCCACAACAAATTACATTAAAAATGAAACATACATACCATAAATAATGCGCTAAATTATGTAATGAGATCATTTATGTCACTTAAAATAAGTCCAAAAATAGTAAACAGCAGCATTAAACTAAATGAATTGCTATTAAATATACCCATACAAATACATACATTTTTAGTTCATTTATGACGAATGAATTGAACTTTTCAAGGCAACATATCAGTGAAAAACACTACGACTTCAAAATTTTTTGTCTTCATTACTACCTAAAATAATCTAATCAACACTTTTTTTTTTGAAAGCAGAACTTGTTTTAATTATTTACTCCACAACACTGAATGTACAGTGTGAGTGAGCTGCTATGTGTACAGGTGTGGCTGTGTATTAACAGAAGTTTATAATATAAATAATAAAAAGCTTGAAGTGAGACCTTGATCCTTGTCATATAAAAAAAGTATGTACTTACACATCCTTTTTCTTATCATTGCACATAATCATTAATTGGTTATTGTTGTAATCATAACAAATGTGTTAAAGTCTCTAAGCTTTGAGAAAGAGAGCATTACCCACAATACCTTCTCACTAGCGCATCAAAACCAAAACAGTCATACACACACAGTTTATTGACCTCACCTGAGGCATAAAAGTCAAAGTCATAAAAGGACAGCAAGCTGAAGGTGAGTACTAGGAACATGAACCCTGTTAATGTGATGAGGTTTGGGGCAAGCCATGTGGGCAAGATCTGAGACAGAGCGAGAAAGAGAGAAATTAGCAAGCTGCAAATGGTCAGATCTTTCTCGCGGGTAATCAGAGCCAGACGGAACATTCATTAATGTTGCATATATGCAACTCAATGAAAGTAAAACACAGCGTAATGTTATTCTTTTCATGTAAAATACATTCATGGATTCAAAATATTTTTATAAAGATTGACAGACAAGTAACAAATTTTCATGAACGCATCTTTTTTCATGAACGCATCTATAACACAAAATAACATGCAATTAAAAACAATTTAATAATAGTATATTTTAATATATAATATGAATAAATAAAAATTTAAAAATGCTATACTAAACGTAAACATTTCTTATTACAAAAATAAATAAAATGCTATACTAAATGTTAAAACAATTACTAAAAAATTGTAAATAGAAATACTACAATTTGATAAAATTGTATAGTTAATATACAATTTTAAAATATTAAAATTATTAAAATACTGCTGTTTGTCATATTCACAGTCTTGAGTTTTAATGCATCCACTTTGATAAATAAATAAAATGCATTATTTAAATAGTACATTTAAATAATACAAATAAATATTAATCTATAATAATTATTATTATTATTATTATTTTTTTTTATCTCATATGAGAGACTGGATGCCCTTGTGTATTCTGGGTGACATTCAAAACGACAGCCGTGACTCTCACCTTCACTACTGAGTTCCAGAAGGGGTGCATGATGTAGATAGAGAGGGGATTGGAGTCAACCGCACTGTACTGTAAAAAAGAGATGACAAGATATGCAGAGTAAGACAGCACATTAACACTCCAGAAGTGTGAATGTCAAAAAGTGTAACAACAGAGTGTTTCTGCCGTCTCATCTAACACTGCACCGTGTCAACAAACGTCAGATAAGATTATTCAAATGTCAACTACATAACATCAATAAATCTCTAATTAGATTCTGCATAAGTAGCAGGTACAACTGGAAAATAAATTCTTAAGTTCAAACCTAGAGGCAGTTTAAAATGGTTAGAATGTAATAATGTCTATCAAATATGAAACTCTTCACTACAGCACACAATAGTAAGTGGTATGATTCAGTGGTGAAGGCAGATCACTTTTCAACCACTTCCCCAGCATGTGTTCACTGTGTGAGCTCACACTTAGGGATTGGGCGCCTATTGAAGTCTTGAAAACATCTGGATCTGGGAAGGCCTGAACCAAAACCCCTGAACCCTTAAAAATATGCCTTCTAAAATGTACACGTTTATTCAGTCCAATATGCTTAGGTAAAAACACAGTTTGTTAAAAAATAAAAATAAATAAAAACAATTAAATTAGGAAAATAATGCATACAAAACCATTAATTAAATATACAAAAAAATGCTGAAATGAAAACTAAATATGATAACCCTGATTAGATAAAGGACTAAAATAAACACACTGCGGTAGTCATGAGGTGGCATGTATATGTTCAATGACCCCTATAAGTATGTGCAAACATGCAGAGCAAGATTAGCACATACCAACTCAGCAGCCTGTACAACTAACAGCCCAAAACACTGGCAGTAAATAAATACACCTTATCAGGCCAACAGGACATTACACCAGAAGACACACAGGGTCAGAGACACTTTCATTCACAAGCTCTGTCAAATAACAACTCAGAAATACACAAAACTCTGCGTCACACCCAAGAATTCAATCTCTCGACCCCTTTAGTTCCACACCCTTTTAACCAAAAGATCCTCTTCAGAGATGCGTAAAATTAAAGATTGAATTGTTTATTTCATAGATTATAAATTAATAAATATCACATAATATGCTTTATGAAACAAAATAAAAAAAATGGAAAAATTACTAAAAAGCAATAATACTCTTATTAGTTGTTTGAGACATAATTATTCAGAAATTTTTTGTTCATTTTGGACCATTTTTGTTCATTTTTAGCAAGTAATTTATACAATTAATAAATTAAATAAGCACATTCTGTTGAATCCTGTTGAACACACATAATGGCACTGTAATATTAGGAAATAATATTCTGACTTAAAATAACTTTGTACCATTTTAATGCATTATTTACAAATGTATTTTATTCCTGTGATTGTAAAGCAAATTTTTCAGCAATAATTACTCTAGTCTTCAGGGTCACATGATCCTTCAGAAATCATTCTAATATGTTGATCTGGTGCTCAAGAAACATTTCTTATAATTATCATCATCATTGTTGAAAACAGTTGTGCTGCCTAATATTTTTGTGAAAACCTTGATACATTTTTTCAGGTTTGTTTAATGAACAATAGTTCAAAAGAACAGCCTTTATTTGACATAGAAATCTTTTATAACGTTATAAATTCTTGCTGAATAAAAACATCACTTAAAAAAAAATATTTTAAAACTACTCCATCTTGATGAACAATTATAGATTAAGTAAATGTATAGATAGATAGATAGATAGATAGATAGATAGATAGATAGATAGATAGATAGTCCAAGACAAACGCCCACAGTGTAAGAAGTTATAATAATCATAAACAAGACAAATACGGTTTATGCAAGCAAAGGAGTTAATAATTGAATAAACAAAGAGCTTTGCCTCTCAATCCTTTTAGGTGCTTCTTCTTCTGTACATTATATCAGAGGACTATGAAACTATACTGTTATAATACAGTAACACCTGAATTTTAAATGAACACAACAAACAATTAAAGTGAAAGCGTGGGGAGCTTGTGACTCACATGCAAATTATGTCCTAACCATAGATCCTTGTTAAGAGGCGGAACCAGGAGCCCAATTCAATTAAATACAGTTCAACCCAATTTATAAACTAACCGACAGCATAAAGCATGTAGACCAACTACAACAAAACTGGACACCGTGTTTGTGTGTTAGGTGGTAAAACAATGTTTAGAACTGAAGATCTACTTTCACCGGCGGTTTCAAGTCACTGTGGTGCGCCAGTGAATTAACCGGTTAATAACACTAATATGCCCTTAAAACCTTTGAGTTGGATGTACGTGTACTAATGACAAAATTGTGTATCATTTCATCCCACAAATTCAAAGTGAAAATATACTATTTCTCTTTAAAATTGACAATAAGCCGCCGTTGTCCTTTCTAGAGAGCGGTACACACCGGCAGACAGACTTCATGATTCATGATAGCATTAACGGCTAGCCGACACCCTAAAGTCCGACACATTTTGCAGAATAAGAGCGGCCTCACCTTATATTTATCAAAACCTGTGAGTTGCTCTTGGGTGACATAGTGGTAGAGAGCCATGATGACCGCGCACGGACCGAGATTCACCTCCGTGTCGGTGTACAGTATCCGCAGTGCTGCGCGTGAGCGGCGGCGGCGCAGTGGCGTGACGCATGAAGTGCTAAAAAAAAAAAAAAAAGCCGATGTGGAAAATCAGAAAAAATAAATAAAAAAAAAATTAAACTAACTAACACAAAATACACACACAAAACCTCAAACTATATATATATATATATATAATAAAAAAAATTCAATTGCTTACACACAAAATCTTCACTTGTCACACAACTTCTGAAACCTGACACTCAAACACCAGGACCACAAACCAAATCTGCAAAACCATAGACTACACAAATTCTCGGTTTTCAGTTTCATAAAACACATTATGCAAAACACAACACACAATTCTCTATGCAAAATACAAAAAATCTAGCAGGATATATCTTGATTTCCTTTTTCAAACACAAGCAATCAAAATGCCACACTAATTCATTTAAATTCAATTTACACCAACCAATCATGGATTTAGAATAGGCCTATAAATGCACATATACACAACTACACACGGTTGATGTACTACTGTGTAATACTGTATTCACAACCACAAATGCCTACAGTTAAAAAAAAGTAAGAAAGAAAGAAAGAAAGAAAGAAATTTACATAGGAGCTAATGACAGAAGAGCTTTAGGTTTTGAATAAGTGTATATGATATATCTAAAAATGTATTTTGGCACAGGTGTTTGCAATGTAATACAAATGTTTGCTTTTGAGATGTGTTTTTGATATTTTGAATGCAGTGCTTCATTTTGAAAGAGATGTGAGGCATTTTGTGTGTGCATTTCTTGGATTTGTGTGTAAAGTTTTGAAAATGTAAGCAGTTGAAAAAAAAACTGCAAAAGGGCGTCTATATTTTCTTGAATACAGCCCCCAAATTGAACTGTAAAATGAATATTCTAAATATATATATATATTTGTTTTTACACTTACCTTTTTACAACATTTTACCCTAAAAACTCATAAAAAACACCCAGACAAATCTAAACAAAACAACAAACAAAATAACACGGACCACCCAGCCACAGGGGATCCTCTGAACTCAGTAAAAACCCCTGGACTAGTCTACATAAAACATTAACCAGTGTTCCACCATATAGACTAAATATGCACAACGTTACAAAGCGATTATTTTACACTACGTGAGCTGGGAATTGAGTTAGTTGTCACACTTTTAATTTCTCATTGTAAGTTAATTTTTTTTCTATAGGCATATACCTTAAATATATGGATAAAATAGCTATTTAATAAATAGTTTTATATTATATGTAATATGTATAAACCATAGACTGTAAAAACTAAATATGGACACGTGGCTCGTTCATGCTGTTGTCACTCTCTATCCACTAGGGGTCGCTACAAATCCACGAATCTAAAAAATCTCTGTAGAAAGGTCACGTCTGACATAACTGCAGGTCTGTCGATTAAAACTAAACAAACTTCTCGTGCATTTATACGACATCTCGATATACACAGTTATACAAAAAAGCCTACTTCAGAACATTTAAGAGTGATTGTGTGCATTTTAGTCTCAAGAACATGTGAATAAGCAGCTATCACAAAGACTTCCCTAAAATGAACACAGAGTTAAATATAGAAGCAGAGAAAACTGACAATTTCTTCTGACATATCAGGGTGTTTGTTTAATTTTATACCTCTATATATTGTTTCATTGAATTAAAAGTAATGCAAATTTAAAATTACTTAACACATTATTTTTCTTTCTCTTTGTGGCTACAGGCAATTAAAGAGTGAAACCTGAAATATCATTATTAGGATGACATATCTTCAAATCACAGTAATAGGGGACTAATACAATGACATGGATCTGCATTTATTAACATGCCATAAAAAGTGTCACATTTCAGATAGCTACAATTCACAAACCTAGTCTCTGATTAAGGTGCTTGGCCCCCAAATCTGTTGTTTTCAGATATTAAACACAGGTCATGTTACATTTAAGACAGCTATGAGAAACAGGTCACATTCATAAGGCATCTAAAAACATTTAAACAATAATGTTTCTACACACATTCTATTATGCATAAAATATTATATATATAAAAAGAATAATAAATCATACATTGTTTTAAGATATGTTGCATAATTGTATTTATTTTAAATTGAACAAAGTAAAGTTCATCAAGGATCTAGAAAATAAAAACTGGATCTTGCTGGAATTAGGAACTTCAGCACAATAACAACATGATTAATTCTGTACAAGCCCTATTTAATTTCCCTATATTTAATTTAAAACTTTTAAAAAATATTAAAGCCAGTGACTTAGCCTGGAGACAATTCCCTAACCCCAGGCCCAGAAGGCATCTGCAAACCTTTTTCATGTTTTTTTTTTTTTTTATGCTTATTTTGAGGGAAGCTAATGTTTGTGGAATGGATTTTAACATGCTAAAATGGAACTGAAGGCATAATCAATTTAGCCAAACATCAAAGGTGTGGGGAATATGTAGAAATGTATGAATGATGGGAATTCCAGTTCTGAAGAAATCTGTCCATGCAGGCCTGTAGATCCCAGAAGTGTCATGGTGTCAGTCCCATTAAGCAAGAGAATCACCTTTACCACGGGATGCGGGGTGTTCGTGTGGGCGGGGTTTGTTTTGACTGTGAATGTGCCGGAGGTTTTTTTGTGAGGGTCGAGCGAAGCAGGATGTCAAAGAGCGTGAGCTGCAGTCACAGGCTCCATCCTGGCAAAGAGACGGGAAAGAGTAAGGAGATACGCTCAGCATTATAACAATTCATGTGACATTAAGACAAAGACTCTGCAAAATAGTAATAATGTATATTTTCTAGTTGTATTTAATAAAAATGAATTCCAATTTGATCTTCCTGATTGTATGTGTCCCATATACTGTATATATCATTGTTTTAAAAGAATATTTCTGATTGTTAAAAATCAAATAAATTAAAATATGTGATATGCATCTTTAAAATAGACATTGTCATATGTCAGTTAACAGATTGACTCACAAATCTACACATAACATACCAAGAAATAACTTTATTGAGGAAGTCAGTTGTGAACTCAATAATGGCTCCGAGCAAGTCTGATTCATACAGTGACTAACAAGCGAGTCCGAGGCCATTTCATCACTCAGACTTGCTAAAAAGGGTTGATTCATAAGAATAATTTGTTAATGACAAAATCGCATATGGACACACAGAGTGTTTCCAGAGTGACTAGATTTCAAATTACTGTCACACTTATTATTTTTGCAACCATTTTAGTCTCACTGAAATATTACTCCCTCAAAACCTTCAATTTAGTTTTTTGTCATGTTTATTGAATGGGTTAAACTTTGCTACTAACCTCCAAGCCCTTGTTCTTTCTGACTGAACCCCTGTCGATTTGGCGCTGAGTTTGGATCTGGCTCTGACACACCGTCTCTTCTTTCTGACTTTGTTTCATAAATCTGCGGTTCACAATCTTGGTGATGCTGTCATTTCTGACCAGTGGCACCGCTGGTATACGCGACGGGGGATGCTCGGATTTCTTTGAACCCACCAGACCGATGTGATCCCTACGAGCTGCTGGCGCTTTCTCCATCTCCGGGTTGGTCTTCTCTCCTCGACCACACACATTGCGCAGAAACTCATGGACCAGACCGTATTTGTGAACCCCTACATTTTTACGGCCACCATGTTTATCGCTGCCCTGCACTGATACTGAACTCGGCCTGCTAGGTGTCGAAGCACGTTGCGGCAGAGCCCACAAACCACGCTCTTTTACTCCATTATCCAGCCTGGAGGAGGCGCTCAGAGATGAGGAGGAGGACAAAGAGGATGTTGTGAAAGAGGAAGAGGATGAGGGGGATGTGGAAGAGGAAGACTTAGAGGAAAAGGGAGAGGATGCAGAGTGTCTGCGTTGAATTTTTGGCGAGGTGGTCTGTGATTGAAACCGATCTGCTGGACCAGGGACCCTTTCCAGGGACACTGATGTCTGCGGGGTTCTTGAAGATACAAATGAGGTCACTCGAGGCGACCAGTGCTTCGCAGTATAAAGACATCGAGGACCATCGGTTTGTAGCCCAACTGTGGTCACCTGTGGTTGGGATTGAGTTTGCGTTCCTATGCTCACAACACTCACTATACTGCTCCCAAAATCCTTTGCTCTTTTCCTCTCCAGAGGGCTGGATTGGGAGGTTTGCAGCACACTGGCTGTGATTTCCTTCATATCATCACTCAGGTTGGCTGAGACGCCCAAGTTATTGAAAGCCAAGCGTGAAGGGGATGTCAAACTGGAGGTCTGAAGACCAGAAGAGGATGTAGAACTGATGACAGCGTTCGAATCTCTTTCCATCAAACTTTGGCAGTCAAACGGCAGGCTACCCAGCCAGTTTTCATATGCAGCGACCCAGTCTTGGTTTACAAGGCCACAGGAAACAGCATTGAAATATGGTTCCTGGCTCTCCTCAAGCTCTTCCTCCTCTGCTGCTATCAGAGAGCTCATTTGTATCCTTTTTGCTGATGGTGGGCTGTAATATATACGAATGCTGGTTCTCTCTGGAGCAGTGTGGCTTCTCTGGGTCAGCTCCTGGTTTAAGTTCAGAGCAGGGAAACTGGGAGGCATGATAGGAGAGTCCCAAGTCTTGCAGGGGTCTTCTCTGTCCAGAACGGCAGCTTCTCGACTGAGGTACTTCCAGTTCTTGTTGAGTTTTGCCATGCCAGTTTTGAGAGGCATCCTGTTGGAAAAGCAAACTCTGTTAAGGAATTCAGTCAGATAATTTGAGTTCAAACTATGGTGCAAACAAACGAATCAAGCTGACCTCTCCATTTTTGCATCTTTGGTCAACATCTTGTATCTGGGGAACTGAAAATGCATCAGAAGGATTATTATTTGTGCATGCATAATTAGTTCAATTGTGTAATTTTATCATATATTAAATCATATATTAAATAACAAAAAAATACTTCAAAAACACATTTTACATTAAGAATAAAAGGAAACAACTTAGGGACTTGGGGTTAAAATAAATGACACAAGAAATATTGCATGGAATGCAATGCAATATAACCTTTCAGCAGAAAAAGACTGAATCGTTTTAAGACAGGGAATCCTTCCCATATTGCTTAGGGATGAGCGATTTAAGATAAACTGTGTGAAATGAAAAAGCCTGTCTTATTTAGAAAGTGTGTCAGAGAGATAGTTAGGGATTACAAAAAAAGAAAACAGCAAGAAAACCCTTGGATCATGAAAAAAAAAATATTGCCAAAATTTCTTTGCACTCCAATCCAGGCTTTACTTAACCCCATCAAACTGTCACTGTCTGCATTCCACTTTTATTATTAGCATCTATGATAATAAACAGGACTTTTTGTTTAAAGGAAAGAAAAGAATGAAACTGCTGTAAGCCCAGAGGATGACAATTTAAAGATCCATTTTGCCTTTGTTCCTTTGTATAATGTTTCCTCATTTCTCTCTTGTCTCCTTTCCCTGAACCCTGCATAATGTTACCCTCCGTTTACTGTAAAGGAAAGTAAACTCCTTATTTAAACTTCAGCTGAGCCTTGATAAGTCTCTCTGTGGTCACTGTGGTTTGGATAAGCCCTTTTCAGAGTCAGAAGTTGTGATTGAAGCTGATGTCTGCACTCCGCCTGCTGTCCTACAGTCCCAAAAGGGGATTAGCCTAAATTCAGTTGCCATGCGGCCTTTTCACACACACATGCTCATAGCTGATAGTTCAGACTTCAGATAGCAGAGAGCATGAACTACTGTTCAAAAGTGTGGAGTCTGTGAGATATTTGAATGTTTTTGAAAGAAGTCTCCTGTGATTATATAAAAAAAAAGAAGAAAAGAAGAAAAAAAAGTTTTCTATTTGATTATTTAAAAAAAAAAATGTAATTTATTCCTGTGATAAAAAGATGAATTTTTAAGCAGCCATACTGTTACATAATCCTTCAGAAATCATTCTGATATTCTGATTTAAATTAAATAAATAAATAATAATAAAATAAATATTGGAAATTCTGTAATTTTTAATCAGTTTAATGCATGTTGAAAAAAGTATTAAGTACTTTTTAAAAAAATGACTGATAACAAAATTTTGAGTGGGCACACAAAAAATGCCAAAAAAAGACCTAAATAGTGGAAATATGTAAATATAAATATTAACAGAATTAAAAAATAACACTGGTAAAAAATAATAATGGTCTGATTCAAACACTAGTTAATACGTTGGATATCATGAATTATTTTCTACATAACGTGTTAATTTCTGCATTTACAAATTTTTTACATTTTATTTAAATTAATATTAGTTAATTAGAATTATGAACAAATTTGTTGAACTTTATTATAACCCCCCCCCCCCCCCCCCCCCCCCAAAGTGTCTTGTAAGACCTGTTTTGATGGTTGATCTTTGACAGTTGAAATCATGTCAAAGTTCCTCAATACACTAAATATGTAAATTATTGTTTCCGTGAATTGCACTGATTTTTGCTCTGACCTGCATTTTTATATTTTGCTTAGCTGTCTTCAACCCTTCGCACTCTAGACGCACACGGTTCAGGTGTTCTAGGAGTTCCTGCCGCTCAGAGCTCCAGCTGCTTTCACGGACCTTCAGCTGTCTTGTCAGGTCCATCACTGCAGTGTAGGACTCTGCTAACAGGTGCTGAAGCTTCTCAATGTGGTCCTTCTGCAAAGCCGCATTCAGGTCTGATGGACCCTTTACTCCTGCCTTCCCAGCTGAACCATCCAGCTATAAACAAACACAAACAGCTTGATGACATTTCTGCTTCAATTTCCTCCATAAGTCCCTACAGACGCAAGAATGAAGAAAGAAGAGGAGACGACATGAGAAGCAGACAACAGGTTCATTGATACTCTCTGAAGGGAATTTAAACTGATCTTCTAGTTCTCACCCTGCTTATGAGGCTCTTGAGCTCTGCACACTCCACAGCCCACGCTGCTTTGGCGTTAGCAAACTGCCGGATGACAAACTGGGCTGCCCTGTGCTGCTCCATAAGTTCAGAGAACAGATCCGACAGTGCTGTCCTGAGGTCTGACAGCAGGGCGCTGCTTACCTGAAAGAGGAACATATAGTGGTGAATGAACACTGGCCAACAGGAACACAACCAGATTAACTGGAAATGACTTAACAGGTCAAGAAACAATGCTATTGGGCAACTATGCTCAAAGAGGCATGTTCAGCTAGTATATTATGAAAAGGGCACATTTTTGAATGACGTTCTTTCAGGCTGAATGTATTGCACTATGAAATGCTTTTGGAAGTCATGTTGAAACACTATTATTTTTACCCCAGTAATCCTCATTCTTTTTCATACCTGACTGTTGCACTTCTGTTGAAGATTGCATGCTTTTGACTCTGTGTCCTTAAGCAGATGATGATCTTTCTGACAATACATCTGAAATGAAAAGACATATAAAATTGGTTGTTTCTGAGTAAAATAAACTTTACAATTAATAACATTTATTGTGTGAAATTATTTATATTATTATTTTAACAAAATGTCACACTGAAGAATTTTGGCACTGATAAAGCTTTTTTTTAATTAAGTGAAATATATGAAAAAAATATAGAATTACAGAAAAAGCATTTAAAGATTATATAAATACATAATATTTTATTGTGCATCATTTTCAGTCTTACTCTCATTTTCTTAGATTATCTCTCTATGTATATATTAGTCAAATTATGCAAATGGTGTGAAAAATATTATGTAACTGCCTATTTAGGACACATTAAATGGTAAACATGTATTTTCCACAACAGAACATTATTAGCACAATACATGATGAGATGGGAAAGATTTGATGGGAATGCATGCATATATACTGTATCATTGAACATTGTTAGTGGGCGAATTAAATAAATCAAAAGTGTGTTTTAGGTATTCAAAGGGCCCAAAAAGTGCCCAAAGTTGACAAAACACCCACCTACACAACATATTCATATATGCTTTTGGTAGGCATTTTTATTTTGCATTCAATGTACATTTACATTTATTTATTTATAGGTTCTTGCTTTCCCTGGGAATAGAAGCCCTGATCTTGGCATTGCTAGCTCTATGTCTGAACTACAGGAAAGCATTTACTGTTATTTCAACTGCAAGTATTGATCATTACAAAGAAAAGTTCAACCATTTTCACTGATAAAGATGCGAAGATAAAGATGCGTGACCGCAGTAGCAAATGTCGTTGCCAAATTTACCTCAAACAGGCTCTTTCCATCAGCTGTGGGTCTCTCTCCCTGCCTCCACTGCTGCACGAACCATTGGAGCTGCAGAGTGAGCAGCACTAAGCTGTCCTGGTTACAGTGATTTCCAACATTTCCTTCACATGGAAGTTCTTGACTTTCTTGATACTTTGCATCCTCTTTCATTTCACTTAAATCTTTGCCAAAATGCAAAATATTCTTCTCTGTAACAGGCCCAGGGTGCTCTGAATTGGAGTTTGACAGCACCTCCAACTTTTCCACAAGAGCACGCAGTTGGGCTTGTAACACCTCTAATCCATTGGTCAAGGGACTCAACATGGGGTCCAACAGCCACTGATGTGTTTTGCACTGAGGATCTACTGCAGTTTTGCCTAAGTAGGGAGCACCAGCAGGAGTGTTATGGGTGCATGTAGGTGAGAGGCCATTTTTTGCTGGGGATGTTAGGAGCTGGATAGTCGATCTGACAAGCAGAGCCTGGTCATGGATGGCAAGAAGACTCTCTAGATCTTTCACACCAAATGTGCAGTCTGACTTAGACTGAGCTTGTCCGTCTTCTTCTTTAGTTTCTGCAGAAAGCTCCTGTTCCCCACCAATCGGCCCTTCTCTGTGCATGTGGCTGATAGAAGAATTCTCCACATGATCCTCCTCTACATGCATCTGGTTCTCCTGCATATAACTGTGGGTAGTCGTTGCATCTGCATTTTCTTTCCCATCCAGACATCCACCTCTAAGCATCTCCCCCTGTTCCCCAGTTTGGAGAGGCACTGCTAATCCTTCACTGGCCACCTTCATCGTCTCCTCTTCTTCCAGGCTTCCTCCTCCTCGTTCACGCAGTTCACTCATCTCTGCTCGCAACCCACGGTTCTCTACCTCAAGCTCCACTATTCGACGACTCAGCAGCGTGGCTTCCTCCTCCACCAGCCGCAAGTGAACTTTGACCTCTGCTTCTCGGGTGTGGGTGGAGTTAGTGGCGCCCGCTGCAGCCTGGGTTTCATCTACCTCACCGTAAAGCAGACGGTATTTGGCGAGCTCCTCCCGCATCGCCTCACTCTCCAGGGCCATCTTTGTTAGTTTCTTGCACATGAGCGCAGACTCTTCTTTGGCAAAGTGGAGCTGGCATTTCAAATCAGCACTGTCATCCTGTAGAAGACACAGGTGTGTTAAAACAGTTGGCATATATCAAAAATCAGAGGAACTCTGATGACTAATGTTGGCCCTCTACCAAGACCTGCAACAAACTTGCACTAACCTTCACAAATCAATCATTAAGACTAATGTAACTTCCAACTCACCTGTGGAGAGAGCTTCTTTTCACTCTTGCTGGATGTTGATCTCAAACTTCGTCTCTTTAGAGAATTCTGTGAATGCACCACATCCATAATTAGTCCAAAGACATTTCAGAGGCTTATATAACAGCTTACTATGTATAGGTGGGTTGATGCAATTTGTCCCCTAAGATGATGTCCTCCTACGGGCATAAATGTTCATTTGAGTTATATTAATCATAGTTGTTATTTTCCATCATACTGCTGTCCACTGCATTCCAATACCCAATGGAATGTGTGACTGTAAGGAAAGCATGCACCTAATAAACACACTCAGTCATGTTCGTGTAGTGAGATGGCAAGAAATCCAGCTCCATTACTACACCAAACATCCATACTGCTCCAAGTATGTCAAGAATGCTGGCTAGAGTCAGCCTATCTGTCTGCTGCTTTGTCTGGGAGGCTCAAACCCTTAAAAGTACAAAGAGCAGAGGAGGAGCATGTAGACTTCAAATTATCTTCTTTAAATGTTAAAAATAACTTTATCGAGTCAATCCAAGCTGTTAAGTGCTAGACAAAGCTAAAGAGTAGCACTCATATTATAGGTTGATGTTTTGAGATGATAAATGAGTAATTTAACTTGTGGATCAAGACTGCAAAAAGATTTTTGACTGTGATGGATGAGTAAAAAGTGTAAAATCATGTTTCAGGTAGTGTCAGGCTCACACGAAGCCTTGATAATCTGGTTGTAGCTGATTTGTTCTGCTGATGAGGATCAGGAATGGGCAGCAGCTGTCTGAGCTGAGCTGCTGGGATCCACTTCTAAGCACTGAATCCTGGATTAAACTGAATGCGTGCCGTTATTAAAGACCTACAGGCCTTCATTGCCAATTAAGTTTGACTTGTTCGGTGTTGGTATAATGGTGGCGGCCTATATTTTTTATTATTGTGAGAAAGTGAAAGCAAAAAATATGCCTTCTTGTTATTTCAAACATGTATGTGGTAACTGAACATCATAAGACCCACATTTAAGTATTATGGCTTGCAGCCAGAGTTGGACAAGGATCACCCTTTCAGATATATTTCTAAGTGGTTTCTTCCTCACTCTCTTCAACCTTTCAGTTGCCCCATTTTTTCTCTCTTCTCCCCTTCACTGCATCTACAAGTGAGAATGACAGCTGTGCTTTGAATTCAGACCCTTAGATCATTCTGTGCCCTACCCAAGCAGTCAGCTGTCGGTTACACCCACTACATACAGTTGGGGTAAAGGTCAGATTGTAATCCTAACGGGCATCATGAAACTAAGGAGCCTAAGCAACAAACAAGTACTGCTTTAAAGTGATATAGGGCATAAATCATATATATATGCTACCATTCAAAAGTTCAGGGTCAGGGTTTTTTTAATGAATATTTTATCCAGCACGGATGCATTAAATTGATAAAAAGTGATAGTAAAGACATTTATAATTTAAAAAATAATTATAATGTTCAAATAAATGCTGTTCTTTTAAACTTTCTATTCATCAAAGAATCATGAAGAATTGTATCATGTTATAAACTTAAATATTAAGCAGATCAACTATTGTTGACTTTGATAAAACACACACACACACACACACACACAAAACAATCTTGACTACCAAATCAGCATATTATAATTATTTCTGAAAGCTCGTGTGACACTGAAGACTTGAGTAATGGATGCTGAAAATTCAGCTTTGCCATCACATGAAAAAAATAAATTTTAAAATATATTAAAATAGAACAGTTTTTTTTTTTAATTGTAATAATATTTCAATATTACTGTTTCTACTATTCAGTCTTGGTGAGCATATGAGACTACTTTCAAAAACATAAATCTTAAACTTTTGAACAATAGTGTATACATGTATATACAGCAATGGCTTTGTGGTCATACCACCTGTGATTTGTCCATCTCAGCCTGTAGGACCTGCTTTGCCACCTCCAGATCCTGCAGCCGTTCACGCAACTCCTCATTTTCCCATTCCAGCCGTGAATTTTTCTTTTGAATGGCCTCAAGTTCGCTGTGTAGGCGAAGGGACACGCTTTTTGCCACCTGGGAAAATATTAATTTAGAGTAAAATAAATACACTGCAAACCATGTGTCCATGCTAACTATCCACAAAAATGTTGATGTTAATATGATAATTATCTCATGTCATTTCATTCTCTTGGGGACCACTGTAAGACACACAAAGCTCTATATTTATAGAAAATACATATCTGAAACTTTATATGGAACATTGCAAGATGAGGATTAAATTACCATGTTTCAGCAGTGGTTTGTGACATTGAGGATGTGAAGAAGAAAAGTGGTTAATTAATTGTTCGGGATTTAATATGGGTCGACTCTCCTATGATCTCCCTCCTTACCCTTTGCAAAGCACTCATGCTCTTGATGCTCAAGGGGTTGCTAACAATTGCAAACAATGTCAAGGGAAAATGGTTAGAGTGCATGTGACCACACCACAGAATTCAGCATATGACTTTTCTTTTTTTATATATATCGCAGGGCGATTATTTTCAGCATTGAGTTCCAAGAGCAACTTCACAAACTCATATTTCTCTGTGAAAAAAGTTAATGATGGAAATGTGGAGTACAGCAGACTTTGAAAAGGATGCTGTTAGATATCAGATTGCAGGACATTCCCGTGGGGGTTGCTGAAGACTCAATATCTTGACAGAGTGCTAGTGAGGACGCCGAGAAGCAATGGACACACACACTGGCCCAGTTTGTGAAAGGAGGGTATCTATTTCGCTCACATGCCTTTAAAATAGACTGGTCATGGACATGCCCGCAGCACACACCAGCAGCTGTGCTTGGACACTTCCCCTCTTGGATACTGTGGCTATAGTCCTTGACACATATACCGCACACATGCAAATGCACACACTCTTTCATTCAACCTTGAGTATACTTCACATTGTGTTTCTCTATAATACATTTTCACTGTTAATCCTGCACAGACAAAGCGTTCGGAAGAAACCTGAGGAATTTGTTTTGCATAGTCTGGAAGCAGATTTCAAAAGAAAACAGCCATTTTATATGGGTCGCCCTGCTGTGTAAATTCGTTTTTAATTCGTAACGTTCCTACAGAAAGCTCTGTCGCTGATTGGCTGGGAAGTTCAAACCAAAAAATGCTTATGCTGTGAGTGGCCTACCACAAACTGAACTACACCAATTGTCTGCCAAACAGAAAACCGAGGATTTTTCTCCTCATTTTACTAGTTGGACCACTTCCAAAAATAAAACCACTCACTACACATGTCAAACTGTAAAACAAAATGATATTTCAGCTCTCACTAAACCCTTAGTACCACGATTTGGGTCACAAACCACAATGGAAGGATTACACAATCCATCTGAGTGCATGCTGATTCATAAAAACAGAGTTTTGACTCATATAGTGACTTACTTTTCAGCATTTAACTGGCACTAAGCGTTAAGCAATTTAGATAAACATCCTGTCCCGATGAATGCCATGGACTGCATCCAAAACCCTAACAGTGGTTTTCCTGTACACACACCACTGTAGCTTAATTGCACCCAAATCATGAGGGAAACATCTATTTAATTACACCCTGAATGTCAGTGATTGCTCTGTATGCTTTATTTGACCTCATACAAGGACTTTCTCACAGAAAACACCAGCAAATTATGACTGTAAGCACATCCTCACCCTAATATCATGTTCAAGTGTCCTGATAAGCTCTCCGTCCACCTGTCCCGTCTGGGCTACACGCAGGCTGCGTCTCTCTGCTTTCCTAAGTCGGTACTGGAGGATGCGACAGGCCTTGTTGGCCTGTTCCAGCTGCTGTCGGAGTTCCTGCAGCTGGTAAACATCCTCCTCCATGTACATGTCCCTCATCTCCAGCATCTCTGAGCGGAGCTCCTCCATTTCATCCTAAAAATGCAGTCAGAATTGTGTATGTCAACATCAATTTCATAGAATTGAATCATATGTGGCAGTTTTACAGCAACCATAACTGTTTTAAAATGGAAGTTTTTGACTGAAAAACATGAGATAAATGAATGCATATTACTTCAGTTGTATGTACAAAGGGTGTTTCCTATATCGCTATCAATGTCAGTCTTCAGCCAACTCATCCAAGACAGTATTGGCCTTACATCTTGAGTGCCAGCATGCTGTTCGCATTAACCCACAGAACTAGGGGTGCATGCCAAGAATGACACGCTGCTCTTCTTGGATGCATTGGTGGCACTTCTGTTGACTTCTTGATTTCTACTGAGACACCTTGCACTTAATCACAGTAAAGCTTGTCTCGTTCTCACTGTGAACCCGTCCTTCTGTTGCATGTCAATACAATGAGGGATGACACGAGCCAATTAGTGAAAGTATAATCTTCTAAGAAGAGAGTAAATCTTACTGTATAAGCCATATCACGTGCAATTTATTTTTGCTTTGTTTATGTGACTGTTAAAATGTATTATACATGTAGTAGACACTGTGGGATTGTTTTGATTTACTTTTACATAGTGCAGCACATCATATGACATGATTTATGCCATGTTGGCTGATGATATTAGATGCTTAATAGTCATAATCCATCAAAACAGGTTGCATTTATACTCTCCTTTATCTAACATGGGTAAAGTGAAGGTACTTAAAACAGATTCTCACAAATAATTAAATGCAATTGTACAGCAATACATCGTTTTGGTAGCAGAATTCATACATCTGTTAAAAACTACAATGTTTATGTTTAGAAAAGCATCTTCATTTGGTGGATTTTCCATATGCACTCCTTGAGATCAGTCAGATGCTTGCTCATGTCCACTATGTGACAAAACAAAACATTGTCACAATGACAAAAGACCCTCGTGGCAATTATAAATGACTTTAATTTGATTGTCTTGTATTTAAAGAGGAAATATGAAATGTGTCCCACTTTACCTACCTGAACCCTCCCAAGCATAATTAACACCATGCATGACCATTTAGAATTAATAAACAAACAAATAAATTAATTAATAAATTAATCAACAAACCTCACCTTTAAATATTCATTTTCTGATCTTAGGTCATCAATCTCTCTCAGCAGATCCTCATGCACCCCATCAGCAAAGTCTCCAGTCAGATCTGAAAATGCCACAGACGCGCTCAAGTTCAAGCGACTGTCCAGAGAAACGTAGGACCTCTGGTCTCCAGGAGAGATGCTTCCCTCTCCGAGGCCAAACCCTGGAGACAGGGTGGCATTAATCAGACACTCTTCTTCTCTGTGTTCTGATAATATCTGCTCAGCTGAATCGTCCATCATCTCTTTGTCGTTACCTGTGTGACAGACTTCATCATACTGTGACTGGGCATCAGTGGACTGCTTATGCTCCTCAGATGCGTCCGAGATCTCAGAGCTGCTGTCTGTGGATGACAGTTTCCCGGTAGCACAGCCAGAGTCCTTACTCAGGTCATCAGACGTGATGCTGCCATCCGACAGCTTTCTTCTCCCGCACGATTTATTGCGATTGCTATCGGAGCTTTTTCTCGACTCTGGTCTCATCTCCTTTTTCCCCGTGTGGATGTCTGGCGTGACAGATGCTCCACGCTTTGGTTTCCTAGAGTGAACCTCGTTGGTTTTGCTCTGTGAGGCTGCTGCTGGGATGATTTTAGACCAAGCGTTCGCCTGGGGTTGTTTTGACGTCATGTGTTGCATATGATGCCGGTGGATTTGTCTTGACGGCTGCTGGCTGCTCGCGCTCGCGTCCCCGCAGGCTTTATCCTGCCCGTCCCGTCCGTGATGGGATGAGCGTGCATTAGACTCAGGATTTGCATCAACTTTTGTCTTTGTCATTGTGTTGGCTTTCAAATATGATAATTTCCTCTCATTTACCTTGCATTCTTTTTTGTTTGTTTTTGATTTTTTTTTTTTTTTTTTTACAAAGACGATTAATAGCCTGTAATGAGATGAACGCTTCCAGCAGAATCCTCTCAAGGGTTTGTGTGAGATGAGGTAAAGTTAAGGTAAATCCGGGTAAAGCCGTCGCTCCAGCGTTTGAGTGAATATCTGTACTGTGTGGCCATGTGCTATAAAAACTCTGAAATCTCCGCCCCAAAAACAGGAGCTTACACTCTCTCTTTCTCTCACTCTGAGTCACAGACAACTCTGCTTTACTGGCATTATTACGAACAGCTACAATAATGCCAAAACAATGTTTTACTAGCATAAAATATGTTAGTTTTCTCCCATGCATATTTGTTCAATATTAATTTAGTAATCGGCTATTTTGCATATGATGGCCTATAATGAACACTTATGACTGAAATCGGTAACAGTATCTGTGTTATTCATTAATAAAATCTAATAAGATGTAAGTTATTTGATTCATGGGTTGGGTAAGTCTCTTTTCTAAATATATACACCGATTTCAAAAGGAAAACAGTTTATCAAAATTCACGCTTCTCAGTGGCACGGAGCTGAAAATATCCTAACATTGCTCCGCTGACATCTAGTGGCTTCAAATGAAAGTAAAGTTTCGACGCATTCAGGTAATGTGGGCTGTCGCCAAGGCAGGGGCATATCAACTTCCTTCCGACACAAGAATATTTATTAATATTGCAATGATTATAATCTGTTTAGTATAACCTGGTTTATTACATTATGAATTCCCCGCTGGAATCCAAATTACATCAAACATTACAGTTTTTGTTTGTTTGTTTGTTTGTTTTTTACTATGCCTAACAAAACATAACCAGAAGTGGACACACAAAAGCCCTGATTGCATGAAATAAATGTTGAGGCTAATCACTAAAACTAGTCGTTTTTTTCTTCTCTGCAGCTTATTGTTTAAATAAATTATTGCTTATTAAAAATAGTAATTTGCAGATATACCAACTATTTTATTTGTATTTGTAATATATTTTGATGTATTTTGGACCTATTTTAAATATTTAGTTATGTTTTTGTTATATTTTTCCATTATTTCCCCAAACTGCACGTTTTTCACTTATGTTCTTACACTTTCACTTATATCTTGCACAGTTTTTCTCCAGTTTCTTGCTGCACAAAATGAACTTTTTAACATTTACATAAAGTTATGTTTAAATTAAATGCCTTATTTATCATTTTCTAAGCTTATTTTAATTAAGTTACTGCATATTGTATGATTTGAACTGCATAAAAAAGTCCATGTGATTAAAATTGAAAGCAAAATGCTTTCTCTTAAAACCAAGAAACCATATGTTACACTATTGGACCTAATTTATTTTCATGCTCTTATCAAAGGCCCCACAAACTTCTGGTCCTGTTTCACAGCACAAATAAGAATTCAAAATATGCAATGTAGTTGTAAAACATCTGTCTATTTGTGAATTCATTGAATATTTTCTATAGCTTCTTACTGATTTTTCTTATTCACACCCTAAAATCAAGGAGCGCCACTGCCATAGCCTACGGCGATATTTATTGTTAGGATTATAAATAACCCACATCCCTGCCTTTTTAGTACCGACCCCTTTTATGTAACCTCAATATAACCCCGCCCCTTCGAAAGGTTAATATCGTGCGTTCGCTGAGAGGGCTTCTTTCACAATAGGCTACTGCTTCTGTCAATCAAACGTCGCCCCGCCCAACTTCGTTTGTACCACTCCAATCCAGTTTTTCCTCCCGTCCTGGCGAAATGTATCCGCCCCGCTGTCAGTCTTCCCAAACTGGGCGCTTGTTTTCTGTCCCACCGGAGAAAGGAGCGACCCAGCTTTACATAACTGAAAGGTAACGCGACACACGAACAGTATACAGCCTTCTACGCAAGATCGACGTTATACGTCGTGTTATTTTGTGCCTTCTTGAAGGTTTTGACGATATCAAACGGGTTGATGAGTAATATGCGGGTTTATTATAGGTCAGTGCTCACTGCTAGCGGCTAACGCGGGTCAAAACAGCTCAAGCCAAACACCCAGTGCCTTCCGCCCGCAGTAGATCTAGCCTGGAGATGCCGCGCGAGGCAGGTTATTCATAGTATCTGATGTGTTTGTATATCTAACGGGACATAACTTGAATGTCAGCTTGCCCTCATGCACGGATAGCTATCATTTGGCAGTGAGGATGGGTGGATGTAGATTGTGTGTTGTGTTAATATGGTGCTGCATGTGATCATGTACTAAGCAGTGCGTTCTATGTCTTTTAAATGATATACTGAATCAACTGATTGAACTGTACTTTTGATGGGTTTAATCTACTCCACTGTTTTGGCTGACACTCATTACACCTGTGCTTATGATGAAAGATGCTACTATGATCCATCTTTTAGTTGACAGCAGTACTAATTCTGGGAATGCATTTTGACTTGATTGAGAAGAGCACATACTGTGGAGCGGTGCATTGAGGGAAAACAAAAGGTTTTATAAAAAGATGTATTAAACTGATTTAAAAAAAGTGAGAGTAGATACATTTAAATTATTTTTTTCCCCAAATAAATGCTGTTCTGAACTTTCTGCTCATTTAAATATTCTGAAAAATATATCAGTGTTTCCACAAACATTAATTAGCATAAAACAGCATATTAGAAAAGATGATGTGACACTGAAGACTGGAGTGACAGCTGCTGAAAATAAAATTTTGCCATCATAGGAATAAATTACATTTTAAAATATAGTAAAACAGAAAAGAATTATTTTAGATTGTAATAATATTTTACAATTTTATATTACTGTTTTAACTGTATTTAATAAATGCAGCCTTAATGAGCTTTAATAGACTTCTTTCAGAAATCTTACAGACCCTAAACTATATTCACAAGTGACACCAGTCTAGACAAATCTGCTTTATTGTATTGCTACCACTAATAAGTTATGTTTAACGTAGTATTTTTTTTTTTTTTTATATATATAAGTTACGACTGTGAACCTGCAACTGCTGTTAGTTAATAAAATAACTTTGTGCATCCAGGTCAGTATAAATTCCAAAACTACTGTCTGGTGCAGTATTTTCTTCCGGCACAACCACCAGGAACTGTGCCACGTTTTCTGAGAACCAGCCACTTATGTGGTTGTCTTAGTCACCATTGATCTGTAGCGCTGTCATTTTCCAGTCAGTCGTACGACTAGTTTTTTTTGTTTATTGTTGTTATAACAGTCCATCACAGCCGAAAGACGTTCATCCAACCGTTCCCTTTAGCTGAAAGACTATAGGGTTTATTGTTTATCTGATTATTTGGAAATATTTGAAAGAAAGTGTAAAAAGGTTTTGTAGTCAACAAGTTTTTTTTTTTTTTTTAAACATATATGATTAAATAATACTGTTACAGTCTGTTTTGGTAAGGTATATAGTGTCATTATTTTAATTTTTTTGTACTGTATATTGTGCAATGTTTGTGTTTATGTAAATGGAATTAGATGATATTATATAGAAATATTGTATTATAACATTTGTTTCATAACAAAACAGGAACTTAAATAATACAGTTGAAAGCTGTTTTCCAAAGCCAGCATTGTGAAATGATCTTTGTCGGTCTGTCTTGTGTACTGTAGCTTCATACAGTTTGGCTGCCTTGCACCCTATCCTTCACATTAAGAGCCCAAGGCTTTCTTTGTTCCAGCCCAAAGCGTGCGGTCAGTCACAGCCACCTCTAGTCTACATTCATTTCAGTTGTGCTACCTTAAATTTGTGCGGTTGCAAAACGACCAGGGCTACGTGCTGCTGAGCCAGCCAAGACTTCCTCTGTTGGCAGTTTACCACATGGGTGTTTGAATGTGTGATAGCTGTCAGCTTGTTAAGTGGCTGCTTTGCCTTTCTGAGTTCCAAATAATTTGCATGGTGGCCACCTCCGTTATATGGCTAATAGTTTTTTATGCTGCTTTGCATTTATGCCTGCCTCCGTTATATGGTCAATAGTTTTTTAAACTGCTTTGCATTTTTGTTCATCGACACCTGTATAATTGGCTGTCTGAACAAGAGTTTTCCCTTTTAGCTCCCTATATCTGTTACTCTTTGTGTGTGGGTCAAAGACATGATGCTTATTTATGTCCGGTTTATTAATTTATTCAAGAATATATTACAATGCAATTCATACATTGAATATACCGTTGTAATCATTTTTTAAATTTTTTTATTAAATCAAATTAAAATTAATTTTGATTACTTTTTTGGGTGCATAAATTAAAAAATGTCAACTTTCCTGATATGACTAGAAGAAAAAAAACCCATTAAAATAATTTCATTCTTGAAGTGTGTTAAATATTTTGCCATAATTGTTTACCATTACTTCTTGAAGTTTTTAACAAAATTTTTGAAAATATTTAAGAAACATTTGTTTGTCATCTGGTGTGATTTAAATCATGTGGAAAGATAAAACCAACATGCAGAAAAAAGGAAAATATTTGTAAGCAAATTTAAAGCATATTTTGCGTTGTTACAAAAAATTAAATTTCAAATGAATGCTTTTCTTTTGAACTTTCTATTCAACAAAACATCTAGAGAAAATGTACAGTATCTTGCTTTCCACAAAAATATTAAGCAGCACAACTGTTTTCAACATGATACTGAAAGTAATGTAATGAGCAATTTCTTCATCACCCATTCAACAAATGAGATTTTTGAAAGATGATGTGAAACTATTTCAACTTTTCCATCACAGGAATAAAATAAATTATAATATATATATTTAAAAAAAAAAAAAAAAAAAAAGGTATTTAAAAATTGAAATAATTGGCCTTCTAGTAATTGGAGACTTCTTACCGACCCCAAACTTTTTAACAGTAGTGTATACGATATATATTTGATTAAATGAATTTAATCTACTTTTATTAAATATGGCATTCAAACCATATAATGCCAACTTGAATACAAAAAGCACATTTATAAAAAAATTCTGAGAACTCTTAAGAAATATGTTTTCATTTGAGTTTTTATTTTCTTTATTATGCACACCCTACCAGGACATTTGCGTCATAATCCCTGAATGGCGTCCTTTCTTTAATTAAGCCAACATTGTGAATCGGTACAGTCAGTTGCAATAATGACAATCGGATGCTGACACGCTCTCTCTCTCTCTCTCTGCTATGAGCTGCCATTGACCATTAAAGGATTAGCTTGGTCGGACATTCTCATCAGATGGTTTTGCCAAGCACAGCTGTTTAAAGACTGCAGTGAGATGATTGGATTTTTTCTGTGTGTTCAGTAAGGGAATGGATATAGAGAGTAGGCCAGCATTAGTAGCCAGTATGTTCCAGGTATACGGCATAGAAGTAGTCTACAATACGTTAATGATTCATTTTTATAAGTCGGACTAATGAGGTTCAGATTTATGTCTTTTTAATTTGCAAACCTACAATATTAATCTCTGGTTTGATCTACAGATCAAATTCAAGCTGTGAAACAATGCATTCTGATTGACATCAGCAGCAGTAACTGTCCATCATGAACAGCGAGGAAGAGTTCTATGATGCTGAGACAGGTATGTGATGAGGTTTAGTACTGTACATCACATTTTTATCACCTGTCACCTATAGCTACATCTCTCTTCTGTCTCAGGTTTAGAATCAGACGACTCGTGTGAAGTCAGCTTTAAAGATGCCTGTGTCTATGAGAGCAAGCAGACGGTGAATGGCAAGGTGCCATCTGAAAATGGAGTATGGGAGAGGCGGTAATGAAATAATATCCAGCTGCAGGAAACAAAATGTGAAGATGTTTATCCGCCGAACAGTGTAATGAATTTTATGTGTGTGTCTGTGTGTTCAGGACTACTCTGCCAGCGCCCATGTTCTCCAGAAATGATTTTAGTGTATGGGGCTTTCTGAAGAAATGCATTGGAATGGTGAGCACAAGCTACTTTGACCAAAAAACAGCTCAGTCAGAAGTTCTCCATTCAAACAAAGCATGAAATATGAAATTGTAAAAGAGAGACATGTTATTTAGATTGTGGTGTCATCATCCACATGCCAAGCTATTTCTATCTGGGAATACTTTATCTTTGCAGGAGCTGTCCAAGATAACAATGCCTATTGTTTTCAACGAACCGCTGAGCTTCTTGCAGAGGATTACAGAGTACATGGAACATACATACCTCATTCATAAAGCTTGTACACTTTCTGATTCTATAGAGCGGATGCAGGTTAGTGCCTCAAGGCTCAAGAAGTCTTAATTTGCCCTTCCACAAATGAAGGCCTTGAAAAGTTGCTCAATGTTGCTTACACTTCAAAAAATGTGAATGTTCCACAGTATTTTGGCTTGTTTTCCTATAAAAATACCTAAAAATGCCTTAAATTAGAATACATTTATCCTCTGTTTTCTGAGAACAAAATTAAGCAAGTTAATGCTTAAAAAAAAGAGCAAATATCTTTCAGTGGGATATGAAAACTTGCAGATATTTGTTTTTGTTAACCATTAACTTTTTTTCTCGGTTTCTCAGAAAACAAGCCATCAGAAGGTACAATTAAAAAGTTATTTTACAGTTAAAGGGTTACTCCACTGCAAAATGAAAATTTTGTCGCGTTCTAAACCCGTAAAAGCTTTCCGGGAAAGTATGAAAAGCATCGTCAGAATAGTCCATCTGCCATCAGTGATTCAACCGTAACATTATAAAGCGATGACAGTACTTTTTGTACACAAAGAAAACAAAAATCACTTTCCTGGACCTTGACACTGTTATTTATTTGGCAGTCAATGGGACACATTCAAGCCTCCGTGTTTTCATCCAAAATATCTTAAATTGTGTTCCGAAGACGAACAGAGCTTTTAAGGGTTTGGAACGACATGGGGGTAAGTGAATAATGACAAAATTTTCATTTTGGAATGGAGTATCCCTTTAAGCTGTTTTTTTTGTAAAATGAATAAAAATGTAACAGAGATCTAATGGTAGTTGTATTTTCAAACTTTAAAGCGTTTCTCATTGTGTGCTCTCTAGATATTTACATTTAGAGAACATATTGATATTGTTAACTTATAATGTATTCCTTACATTTTCTTTATTGGTTTTAAAAAGGGCTTGAAAAAGTGCCTTCATAAAACCTGCAGAAACCTTGCCTCCTTTATATTTTGTTCTCATACAGTATGTGTGCGTGCATGGAATACTCAACAAATTCTTATTACGCAATTGCATCTCATTTTGTCAGCTTGTTGCCGCATTCGCCATTTCTGCTGTTGCATCACAATGGGACAGAACTGGGAAACCTTTTAACCCTTTATTAGGAGAGACTTTTGAACTTACAAGGTAAATCTGAAGAACATTTGGACATAAACACTATTCATCATCTACTACAAAGCTGAATATGTAAATCCAAATTAGCCTGCACCAATAATTTGAATATCTGTGCTCAGGGATGAAGAGGGTTACCGCATGATCTCAGAACAGGTGAGCCACCATCCACCAATCAGCGCCTTCTATTCAGAGTCACTCAATCAGGACTTCTCATTTCACGGCTCCATCTACCCTAAACTGAAATTCTGGGGGAAGAGTGTGGAGGCAGAGCCTAAAGGCACTATGACACTTGAGCTCTCCAAGTGAGTTTTATTTATGTGACATCACTAAGTATAATATGATCACCTTTTTATTGGAGCTGGAGAGTCATTGAGATCCTCAAGTACCATTGGACTCTTGAGCAAGGCAGTAGCCTTTCTCTGCCCTTAGTGTACTGTAACTTGCTTTGGAAAGCATCATCTGCTAGATAAGTAACATGCTGGAATGTCCATTTATTATTTAGCATGTTTCGTATGTGTATGGAAGAGATTTTTTGGGTGTAAGTTTTGGCTGAGCTATTTTTTTAACTCTTTTTCTCTCTCTCTCAGACACAGAGAAGCTTACACATGGACGAACCCTATGTGCTGTGTGCATAACGTTATTCTGGGTAAACTGTGGATTGAGCAGTATGGGACAGTGGAGATTGTCAACCACAGGTACTTCATCTCTTTCCTTACTTACACTAAATATTCTGCCTGCATTTGTAACCTTTTTTAGCATTTAAATATTGTTGTCGTACAGGCTGCATTGTGATCTTTCCATGTCACACGTGGATTAATGTTCACTCATTCCCTTATTTTTGACTGAGAACTCTCTCTGTTCGTTTTAGCACTGGGGACAAGTGTGTGCTGAATTTTAAGCCATGCGGCATGTTTGGCAAAGAGCTGCATAGGGTAGAGGGACATATCCAGGACAAGAGGTGAGCAGTCATTCGTATCAAATGTCAGTGGGTATATCTGGCACCCAGCCTGTAGAGTTCACTCTGCACATCCACTTTGTGTCTGTAGCACTAAAGGCATCAGCAATGTCTTTTACAGCTGGATTGTATATGTACTTTGGCATTTCTGATGTACTTTTTTCTGGATTTGATGCTTGTGTTTGTGACTCATTTTGTCTGGGTCTATTTCAGTAAAAAGAAGCATCAGGTTATCTATGGGAAGTGGACTGAGTGCGTGTATAGCATTGAGCCAAAAGTCTACGAAGCCAACAAGAAAGCAGAGAAGAAAAGCGGAGGAGATTCCAAGAAACACAAGCAGGTACAAAGCGTTAAGTCATTTATCTCTTACTGCAGAGCTGTGATCTATTTTCTGTTCTGTTTTCACATGGAAGTCCAAAAGGGTTCTCACGCATTCTCAGATAGAGGCTTCATCACTTACCACAATAGAGACTGTTTGCTAACTCTTAGAAGAGAGCACTATACATTTTTATGTAACTATACAAACAAACTCCTTGTTCAAGTTTTTTTTTTTTTTTTTTTTGTGAAATATTTTTAAAATGTATTATTATATGTTTAAGGTCTGTAAGATTTTTATTTATTTATTTTTTTGAATGATTTTGAATTTGAAAGAGGACTCGTATACTCACCTGCATTTATTCGATAAAAAAATACAGTAAAAAAAGTAATATTGTGAAATATTTAGGGATGCACCGAATGTTTGGCAACCGAAAGCGCTTGGCCAAAAAAAGCTCTTTCCGTGTTCTGTGAAAAAAATAAATAAATAAGCAAAAAGACCAAATAAATTGTACCGAACAATGACGTGACATGATAAAATACAGGCGCGCATTAATTCAGCAAACTTGTCAGTAGTTTGGAGGCATTTAAAAGGGTCAAAGACAGACGCAAAAATCATTATATAAGCACCGACTGCAAGACTGCATCGCATGTCTTCGATGAAAAAGAGGAAGGGGTGGTTGTTGCTGCTGCTTACTGTATGATGATTGAAATTGTGAAATGGCCTTAAACAATTAGTAAAACTGCAGAATGCTATGTTTTTTAATACAAGCACGTTTTCAAACAGCACTGACTGCACGAGCTCCCAGCGCCAGGGTTCAAAGTCCAACACACAAGGAAAATGTGAGCTGAAACACTGGTACTCGTCAGTTTTCTCAGTAACATTTTTAGAATCATTTATAAATTCAACAAAAAGAAGCAAATTACACACAACAAACAAATAAACAAATACAAAAATATATAAATTCAACAAAAAGAAGCAAATTATACACAGGGGGGCCAATAATTAAAATTTTGGTGCATCCCTAGAAATATTCTTACACTTCATCCACGAAAATAAATTTCATTTCATCCCAACAAAATAAATATTGTTACAGTTTTGTTTCAATTTGACTATATTTTAAAGTTTTATTTATTCATGTGATGGCAAAGCAGAATTTTCAGCAGCCATTACTCTGGTTTTCATAGTCACATGATCCTTTAGAAATCATTCCAATATGCTGATTAGGTACTCAGAAAATATTTCTGATTATTATCAATGTTGTAAACAGTTCTTTTTTGTGGAAACCGTGATATATTGTTTTCAGGATTCTTCGATGAATGGAAAGTTGAAATGAACAGTATTATTAGAAATATTTTGCAATATTATAAATGTCTTTACTGTCACCTTTGATTTAATTTATTGCACAAAAAAAACAACAACAAAAACAACTACTGTCCCCAAACTGAACAATAGTGTAACTAAAATGATCTGCAGTGTGTTTGCTGGAAGTCAATTTTTGTTTCCCTTCTTTCTGTTAACATGCAGTTTCTGTGAGATGTGAAGGTAAAGAGGTAAAAAGTGGGTTTTTATCAGTGTAGCTACAGTAACTGAGCCACCATTATAGTAGAGTTTGTAGTTCAATTAGTTTTTTCTAGTACATTTGCTTCCAGATCTTGCTTTGTCTGTAACGTTTAATGGTTTTTATATGTATGTAAGATATTATGGGTTATTAATGGAAGTGCTGTTTGCTTGTGATCAGGAGCAGAGTACAGGGGGTGATGATGCAGATGAAATGCCAGATGTTCAGGAGACAGTCACTATGATCCCAGGCAGTACGCTGCTATGGAGAGTAGCCCCTCGACCGCCAAACTCAACACAGGTAACCCCAAGCCCCCAATGACTCCAACATCTGTCTTGCGTGATTGCATGTTATGCTTAATTTCTCTGTACTTTTCTTTTTATCCTTGATTCTGTTTAGATGTATAATTTTACCAACTTTGCCATGACGCTTAATGAGCTGGAGCCTGGCATGATTGGAGTCATTGCACCGACAGACTGTCGCTTGCGACCTGACATCAGAGCTATGGAGAATGGGGATATTGGTATCTCTCTCATATTAAGCTGTCTTCTGTATGTTCCTGTACTTATTTTACCCCTAAATTTAAAAGCTATTCTTAAATCCCAGATACTGCAAGTCGTGAGAAGGAGAGATTGGAAGAGAAGCAGAGAGCTGCCAGAAGAGAGCGTGCTAAAGACGAGGAAGAATGGTCTACGAGGCGAGTATTTGAATTGATTTTTTTGCCTTGGGTCCTCATTTTGCATATTCTCTTTCCTCTCATGTTTAGAAATATTTAAGATCTGTTTTGTTTTTGTTTGACAAACAAAAATGAAAGCTTCTCATGAAATCAAATGAAGACAGACCGAGTCGTGTATATTTCATACATAATTAATTTGTGCTGATTTAAGTTCTCTTTGGGAATTAACCGTCAACCCTGAATCCATTTTAGATTTTATTTTATTTATTTTATTTTAGAGTTTTAGCATTATCTAAAGCACACTTGTATCTGTGTTTAAATTTAAAATTATACTATTTCAAACTGACCAACCACAGGCATTGAACATTTTTAATGAAGCCAGCCAGTTCTGAGACTGCTAATTGAAATATTAACATTCAAAAACAGAAGCAGATACCACAATTTAAAACCCTTTTAGTATGTCCATCTTGAAAGGTTAATATATAAGTTTAAAAAAATAATAATAATTCTGTGAGGATTTTGAATAGGCTTTTTATTTTTATAACCTTCTTGGCCTCCCATCTTTCAGATGGTTCCAGCAGGGCAAGAATCCTTACACTGGAGCTTCAGACTGGATCTACAAGGGTGGTTATTTTGACAGGAGATATCCTCACCTTCCAGACATCTACTGATTCGGTTAGGAAGACTGAAAAATCTTGAGATTCATCCTTTGCTCTCCTTCACTCAATCCATATCATCTCCTCTCCTTAAGCTCTTTTCATATTTTTCATTGGAATGTGAGATTCATATGAACAGTTTTTGAACAAAGCCTCTCCAAGAGTTCTACTCTTTACTAGAATCTGGAAATTCAGTGTGAACAGATTTATTTATTTTAAAAGGTAGGGAATACCTTAATTATTTAGTTTTTTTTTCTTTATGTATGTTAGTGTAAACATTCTGTGCAAACCTTAGTATGTTTAGAAATTGCTAGTTTATGTACAGTATGTGCTAACTTACCTTTCCATGCGTCTTGCTAGTTACACTCAGGTGTTCATTTTATGGGTACAAGTGGTTAGTGATGGCATCACTGCAGTGCCATCTGTGAAGATTTTTTGTGTCATTATTATAATGTGAGGCTGCTCAGAACCTATTAGGAGAGCATAATTTTGTGTTTTTGTTCAAACTAATGCTATTTTATCATCTCTATAATATGCTTTTTCCTTATCTCAAAAATATGACCTCTGTTTTTGGTATGCATGATGTGCAGGAACTTCACATTTAAAGATTCTGCCTGATTTTGAGTACCTGGAATGAAAACGAGTTTATTTTTCTGAATTATCCCACTTTTTGTTTTACCATAAATTACGGTTATATCTCACTGATTAGGCTCTTGGGCAATTTCTCACCATCTCCATTGTACAGGGGAGTTTACTAAACCTAATATTCTCATTCCTCACACATTTAGATATATTTTAGATCTGTTTAGTTTTTGTTTGACAGACAAAAATGAAAGCTGCTCATGAAAAATGTTTACGGGTTAAAAAAAAGGGTGTTTTTTTAATTGTTAAAAAACTCATAAATAACACAAAACCTATTGCTGTTTTGAGTGTTTATGGTTGCCAAAGAGACTTTTCTCTTATAGAAACTAAAGCCATATAACTCGTCAGGACTGCGTTGTTGAGTGATACATCCTTGTGAATGAAATGGAGATGGGTGCTAATCTTTCTTTTTATTTCAGCACTTAATGGCTCACGAATGTCACACACACACACACACACACACACACACACACACACACACACACACACATATATTCATGTGTACCAAAAATGCTCAGAATGTGTTCACATGCTTTCTGCCATACAGCAAATTTCATTCTGCAAGGACTCATTTTTTTCATACAAATCGTAGACAAGATGACCTCAGAGGATCATGAAAGACACCGCTGTCTTTAATTTCGAAACTTTAAACAATACTGTGATTTTAACACTCACAAATCTCAGAAGCTATGCAAACATTGATGGGAATGTCTGTCTGTTTATGAATTGTACAATTTAATGTGTCAATAAGCTCCACTGTTTATGTAAAATACTTTGGTTAACCTAGCGCAAAGGTGTCAAGCATGCTAGTACTTTTTCTGATGGTTTTTCACACTATTATTGGCTGTTTTTCACAGCATAAAGTTGGTTAGGTGTGACTGCAGTGATTAATAACACTGTTATATAGTTATTAGAAATGGTTATCATCTACACTTAATGGAAGCTCATCATCTGCTGTGTAGCACAATATTTTATTTATCTTTAATTAGAAATTACAAATGCCAAGCTTCGGGCCATGGCATACTTTAAATGAAAGAGTTAACTACAATTTATTTCCCTCTGTATTTTCTACACTATATTGTGGCATGTCTAAACATAAATTATTTAATCTCACTATCAATGCTTACTAGCGGTTAGAAATATGAGTATATTATTCCACCAGCTTCTAACGTAAAGTCTTTTAAAGCCCTTAAAATCATGAGACATTAAAAAACAACTTATCCCCAATTGTCTCATGATTTTGTGCCATGTTCATCAGCGATTCCTGTAGCAATCACATCAAGTTAATACACAAGTAAATCTGGTCACAGTGAATGCAACTATGTAAAGCAAACATACACTAAGAATTTTCAAGTCATTCTGTCTGTGTTCTTATTAAGCTGTTGATATTGGTCGGGACACTAGGGATCGATCGTTTCTGTTGTGAATTTCACAGATAGAAGCCCAAATTTATACCACTGTGGTGCTATGATTGATTTACATAATTGTACATGATGTATTGTGACTTTTTACTACATTTGTATAGAACACATGAAATGCACTTAAACGGTCTTATGAATCTGCTCATTTGTAAACTAGCAATATTAATAATATATGTGAGTACTCACTAATTAAAGAAATTTCATTTTGCTCTTTTGTGTTTAAAGGGAATTGACAAGTATCAGTTCAAAATTTCTGACAAAAAACATTTGGGAGAAGCTTCAGCTTCAGGCATATGTTTGATGGTGAGAACGTTTGTGAAATATTATGTTGTTTTGCATTAATTTGACCTAAAATGTGAACTGATCTTCATCAAAGTCAATGTCATTAAACACATAACAGAAAAAGAAAATGTGCTTTCTTTCTGTCTTTATTCAGCAAGCTGGTATTGGTTTAGAAGTATAATTATTAGATTATTCAACAATTAATTTGACAAAGAATAACTAATGCATTAGAGACTAGCCTTTTTAAGGGTTGTTTTGTTGACATTCAGTTACAGTGTTACATGGACAGGTTAACTAAACACTCAATACAAGTGCATATAATAATACAGAAGGTGACAAACAATTGCATAACAGCTGCTATGGATTTCTTCCCACTGCAGTAGTCATAACTACAATGAAAAAACAAGACTTACTTGAAACCGAATAGAAAAATGATTCACCACTCAACACTCCTGATATCAACTGAACGATTGAATTGTGCATTCAAGTTAGAACAAGCCAGACAAGAAACGTATTTGCCCAGCAAAGTGCAAGTGATTCGATCTAAAATGTTTTAACTGGTGAAAATGTAATTTAGTATCTCTAAAAGCTTACACTTATCGCTCCAAGTCTGTCTTTGACAAACTCACAACTGCACAATTCAGCTATTATTGCTTGTGTGGGCATATTGACATGTGCAACCACCAATCAGAGAAAAGGACGCAGAATCCTCCACCAATCGAACGTACGCCCCGCCCCTTCTGCTAGTAAGGTTGGTCGACATCGGAAAAGTGAAAGAAGTCTTAGAATTTGACTAGAAAGAGAGATAAATTGTAAGTTTTATGTTTGTCATATACCACAAAGACCACTCATATTCGTCAGTACTGCATTTGTAAATATGTAATGTAGAAGCCAGTGTTTAAAAGCATGGACTTTTTTGTTTTAAATGGTTTCCTCAATACTCGCAGCGTTAGCTTCGGGTTTAGCTGCGGATCAGTTGCTCATGTTGCTCATAGATTAGTAGCTAACTAATTTTATTATCACTTCACATTAATGCTAATGTGTTATATGACCGTATATTATAACTCTACTGTACATTAACTACATTGAAACAGCCAGCAGACAAATGCATCTCGGACAGTGTTGCTCTAGACAAGGATGCTAATCTTTTGTGCTTGCCAGTATTGACTAAAGTATGTTTAATTGTTATAAATTCCCCCAATTTGTCAGGATTTGTGTATTAGCCGTTACTATAATGAAAAAAAAGTAAGATTATTAGACTGAAAGATTGCATAATATATTATTATTAGTAATATATTACTATTTACACGAGTAACCATAATTTTAATTTTGAAAATCTAGCAACTAATAACTATAGAGGCCTAAATATACTCCACTTGGAATGTAAAGGATGTTAGTGGCTGAATATATATGTATATGTATATGTATATATATATATATATATATATATATATATATATATATATATATATATATATATATATATATACAGGTGCATCTCAATAAATTAGAATGTCTTGGAATAAGTTCATTTATTCAAATTGATATGAATTCATAATTACTTATGAAGTATTCTAATTTGTTGAGATAGTGAATTGGTGGGGTTTTGTTAAATGTTAAAATGTTAAATCAGTTTGTGTGCATTGAATTTATTTAATACACAAGTTTCACAATTTGAGTTCAATTACTGAAATAAATGAACTTTTCCATGACATTCTAATTTATTAAGATGCACCTGTGTATATAAAACAGAATTTATAAAAAGTACAGTATTATGATTTAATATATTTTAAATATATTGTTCTACTTCTATATATTATTTAGCTGCACAAACATTGCAATTTCTCTCCCTGGGATAAATTGGCATTTTGTTGCTACAGATGTCGTCTGGAGCTCTGTTCCCTAGCTTGGCGTCCGGATCCCGGGGCTCATCCAGCAAATACCTGGTAGAGTTCCGTGCTGGAAAAATGACCCTGAAGGGCAGCACCGTGACTCCGGATAAGCGCAAAGGACTTGTGTACATTCAGCAGACAGACGATTCGCTCATCCACTTCTGCTGGAAGGACAGATCTACGGGGACTGTGGAGGATGTTAGTGCATGCTCATTTAAACAGCATTGATTATTCCAAATTCCTTTGTAATGCTGATCTTAAAAATAGTAATATTTTCATTGTTCCTTTTACAAGGACCTGATCATTTTTCCCGATGATTGCGAGTTCAAGAGGGTCAATCAGTGCACTACAGGCCGTGTTTTTGTGCTTAAGTTTAAAGCTGGCTCCAAAAGACTCTTCTTTTGGTTGCAGGTATGCCAGGCTGAGAGCCTTCTGGCATCTAATATTGCTCATTAAAAATGTATTGTAAATATTACCTGAAATACATCTTCTGCAATCACCCCTATTTGACCTTTCAGGAGCCTAAGACGGATAAAGATGATGAGTACTGCAGGAAAGTGAATGAATACCTCAACAACCCACCAATACCTGGCACTCTGGGGAGTGGAGGCGGCAGCAGCCATGAGCTGTCTGCTCTTGGAGGTATTTCTGAAGTATTTTTGTCCAATGCACTGATACCCTTTCTAAAAACTCATCTTAAAGCTAAAGTGTTTTTTTTTTTTTTTTTTTTTTTTTTTTTTTTGTTATAATAAACTTGGAAAACACATACTTTGAGTTCTTAGTATTGATCATAGCAGAAAGCTTAAATGTTGTAAAGAAAAATAATTGTGTTAAAAAATTATGTCTTGAAACTGATACTTTAACATTATTCTCCAGGTGAAGGTGGCCTTCAGAGTCTTCTTGGTAATATGAGTCACAACCAGCTAATGCAACTCATAGGACCAACTGGACTCGGTGGACTAGGTGAGTAATTATGCTGCTTTATTTTCTCTCTCTGTGACAGTATTGTTATTGTTAACAAAACCTATTAAAATTGTGTTTGGTAACTGAAATGAATCTGAAGTAAAATAAAATGTAAAAATATGCAAATATTAGATATTATTAGAAATATGTTTAAAAAGGCTAAAAAATAGAATTGAAAACTGAAATAATCAAGTTTAAGTAATACAAGTACTCATAATTTGAAATAAAAATTAATTAAAGATAAATATTTAAAAACAGACGAACAAAAACGAATAAAATAATAAACACATAATTAAATGATTGAAATTTAAACAAAAAATGAAAACGGAAATGAATAAAATAAAAGCTAATTCAAAATATGAATACCTTAATAATAATAATAATAATAAAATAAGACTGCTGTGTGACAAATTGATCTGGAAATCTACTAAAAAACTACTATATTGTATAGTAATATAATATTTCATAATGTAATATTTTCTAATAATTTTTGGATTTTTTTTTTTTTTTTTTTTTGCATTTTTGCCTTTATTGCACAGGAGAGAAGATACTTGACAGGAAGCAATATGTGAGCAAGAAGCACATGCCATGTGTCAGAGCACTGCCCATTGCTGTTGACTCTATAATACATTTTTATGTCATCAGAATGCACGGTTACTTTTGAATGGATGTAAACTATGCCAAAAATGCTTTTTTTTGCATTTGCAACAGAAGCTAACTGGCCCATTCTTACTAGCAAAACCTTAATCCCTTGTATCATCTTATGATCAAATTTTATCTGAAATGTATATGTCCCATATATAAAGTACATGAACCCAGACGTATTTTTACAAGGTTATCTTTTCGCTGATGCCTGTCCTTGTAACATCATGCATTTTTGTTTGGTCTGCAGGGGGTCTAGGGGCTCTGACAGGACCAGGTCTGGCCAGCCTGCTAGGAAGTGGAGTTCCAGCTACTAGCAGCTCATCTTCCAGGTAACAACCAGTAATAGTTTGGCTATGGAAGATTGTACCTAATCCAGTGACAACTGAAATATTCTTCTTTCATCTCTAGCTCTCGTAGTCAGTCCACTGCCGCCGCCACTCCATCATCCACCTCAGCCCCCGTGCGCCTCGGCTCCTCCCAGGTTCCAAGCACACCCGTAACTCCATCTGCAACAGTCACAGCCTCACCCGCACCCGCACCCACCCCCAGTACACCTGCAGGCCCTGCTCTCTCTGCTGGAGCCACCAGCCCATCTCAGCCCATTCAACTGAGTGACCTGCAGAGCATCTTAGCTACAATGAACGTGCCTACAGCAGGACAAGGAGGTGAGATCATGATGTTAGTTCTCTGTAAGGTGAACCTTGGATTACATGCTGACATGTCAACTTTTTTGTTCAGTGGACCTTGCAAGTGTTTTGACCCCTGAGGTCATGGCCCCAATTCTCGCTAATGCAGAAGTGCAGCAGAGGCTCCTGCCGTACCTCCCATCTGGAGAATCCCTTCCTCAAAGCACAGAAGAACTTCAAAACACTCACACCTCACCGCAGTTTCAGCAGGTTTGACTATTGCATATAGTGATGTAGAGAATTTTTTTTTATCAAAACACCCAAAGTTTTCATGTTAATAGAAACTGAGCATGAAAATACAGTTACATAAAGGGTAATTAAATTTGGTTTACTGGGTAATTGAATTGTTTATGTTGTTAAGGGTGTCCTGTTCTTCAGCAAGGTGATTTTTGGTCAGGTAAAGCAAAACACAACAAAAAAAAAACTCTAACAAAATTAAACTATTCTAGCATCATTTTTGGTCAGGTAAAGTGCGTCCTTACTGCTGATATGTTTAATAGACACAGACAGAGTCAAAACACATCATCAGAGAAGTGCTAACTAAATGTCATGGTTTCAGTTAATGATTTGGCCAAACCATTTTTGTTTTTCTATTTTGAGTTGATCAAATTTTGGTGCATCTCCAATTGTGTACACTTAGTAAATTAATTTAAGACAAGTTTGTTAGCATAACTGCTCTTGGACCTGATTATTTTTAGAATACATCTAATATTCATCAGCACTCTTTCTGGGTTGTGTAGGCTATGAGTATGTTCAGCAGTGCACTGGCATCAGGGCAGTTGGGACCTTTGATGAATCAGTTTGGATTACCTACAGAAGCCGTAGAGGCGGCCAATAAAGGAGGTCAGTATATTTCATATGTACACAAACTGATCTGGTTCATTCCATTTCTAAACACTTCCCAAAAAACATACATATAAATACACACTATACATATTCCTCTCTCCCAGACATCCTTCTGATAAGTCTGTGGTTTATACAGAATGTCCTTACAAGGGCAAAACTGGATGCACTCTAAAGTATCTAGACAATTGTTTTTGGCTAGATTTACATAAATCGTGTAATAAAAAAATGTGAGATTTTAAGAAAGAAAAGAACATTCTTATAAAGATAGAATGGCTGTTTTCTTTGTTTTTTTTTGTAGATGTGGAAGCATTTGCCAAGGCCATGGAAGGTGAAGGCAAGTCGAATGAAGGAGGAGACAAGAAAGATGATGAGGAGGACATGAGTTTAGATTAGGCAACTCTACATGAGCTGCTTCTTTGCTTTCATCAGTTGTACTTTTTTCTCACTGTAGAGCTTCCAGAGCATCATGTTGTCAAGCTAAATGTCATGTTAAAGGTAATCTGTTTTTTTTTTTAAAGGAATAGTTAAGAATTCTGTCATTGAAAATGTAGATATTTTAATGAACCCTGAGAGGTTTCTGTTACTCAATGGAAAATCTAGATAAAGTGATCATATCCCTTCACAAGACTTGGATTAAACTACTTGATTCATTAAGGATTCGTTTTAAAACACTTTTGGATGTTTTACATTTTGTTTACCTGGACTTGTTTTCAAGGATTTTTAAGAGTTTGAAATGAAATGAGGGTTAATAAAAATAAGTATTTTTTTGGTGAACTATTCCTTTAAACAATAAATTCTGTCCCAGTCACAGTGTAACAGTGACAAGATTTTTTTTTTTTTCTGTACTGTGAAGTACATTTAAAAAATTTACAAAATAGATAAGGTTAATAAGGCTGAATATGCCAAGTTTAATGTGCTTTAAACATTTCTTAGTTTGAACGGCCTCACATAGCTACTTCTTGCTTTACTATTGGCATTGGGGTGCGACTACCTTAGATACTACCTTAGATTCTGAACTATAGATCTTTCATATTTCTATTTTAATCAGGAGGTCTTATACTGTTATTAAAACCCTTTTCCAAATAAAGAAACTTGCATCAACAGGTAAATAGTTTTTTTGATGTGTATAAATTGACAAAAACTCTACAAGCAACTGAAACAATTAAAAACATCTTTATAAATGCAAATAGAAAAAAACCACAAAGACAGCATCTACACAGCACAGCATATAGGACCATGTGAACAGTTCAGTACAAACTAAAGCCTAGCTCACACCGCCCAATAAACACCAACATACAGTGGTTTTTGGTTCAGTGTCAACCCCGTTGGCATTTAATCAAGCAGTGCATAACTATCCTCACATCATTCTATGACATACTGCTAAAATAGACAATTTTGAAAAATAAAGCTTTTGGAAGAAATTCATAGACACCATAAAACACAGTATTCTCATGCAGAAGGTCACAGGATTCCCTCACAGTGCTTGTACCATTTCACATCCTCAAAGCTTCCACGACAGTATCACAGGAGTCAATGTATTCACATACAGTGAGATTTCAATCAACGTCACATGGTTTTCCAACCGGATCTACAGTCACATTCATAATGTGTCAAGGTGTGTGATTACTTGGTATCAAAAAGATTAAAGAGACAAGATGTGTGAAAAACGGTGTGGCAGCAGAACCATACTGACAAATGTAATAGAAAAGGCACTTCATTCTGCAATGCTCAGTGAAGATTTACACTTTTTTTTCAAGAAATAGTAATGTATGATTACCCACAATTCTCTCCAATTCAATTACCCTCTCATAGTTGATCATTGGTCTCAGCAATGTGAATTTTGACCAGTCTGACTCCCTGAGGGAAAGAAGCAAATGCACCATACAGAGCCATCATGTTAAAAAAAAAAAAAAAAAAAAAAAAAAAAACCACTAGATGGTGGCTATGTGCTTCTGCTTCTCAGTCAAAAAAAAAAAAAAAAAAAAAAAATTCAAATGGCCTACAGAAATCAGATGTAATCAGGTGTGATACTGTCCAGGTTCTGAAAGTAAACAAGCCACTCCTATGGTGTATAAACATTTCCAAAGAAGAATATCGGAGATAAAAATAAGACATTGTATGATATTGTATGAACACTAACCAAGAAGATTCAGAAAGGTTAGGTCCTATTCAACACTGCACAACACAAAACAGACTCACTCGGTCAAGGAGGAAACGCCACGTTCTCCTGTGACCAAATACACAAAAGCTTCATATACAGATGTGGAGTTATTTGTAAAACCTACTGTACCATTTGAAACGTGCTCAATCAGTGATGCACATAAGAAAAACAGGACACAGTAGGATGCTAAAAATTAAACATTTCATCACTGTAATTGTCACAGCTGTGCATTGGAACTGTGAAAACTGTAAAAGACTGAAGTCAAGGCATTCAAAAACACTTGCATCTATAAGAAAAAACAAGTGGTAAATGGTTCAGTTTCTCTAAACATTTGATTAACTGTTTAAAATGGCACTCACATATTCAAAAGACGTTTTTACATTCAACACTACCTAAAATGCATTGTGGTGTGTCTCAAAGAACATATCACTGTTAAACCACAGTCTAGTTAGTAAATGTTAGATGACAAAAAAAAGGAGAGTGAGAGATAAAAGCACAATTAATGTGCCCGTTAAATGTCATCTCTAACATAGAGTGCCTGGCTGGATACGCATCGGAATGCCACACATACCCCAAAACTCATCGAAAAGGAAAAAAAATTACAAAAAAACACCTATGTAAAGAATCTTTAAAAATATATTCAGTATTCATAAATTATGAACTCTAATAAAATTAAGGTCCATAAATAAAATATTGCATAAATAAAGGGGTGCATTAAGAAAAAGCTTTGATAAACTGTGGTTAATGAGCATTTGTGGTATTAAAAAAAGAAAGAAAGAATGGATAAAAATGATCAGTGCTTAAAGTAAGCCTCTCCATAAATGTGTTTGATTTACAAAATCAGTTCTATGAAGGACGTAAACAAGTGAAGATGGAGTGCAAAGACCACTGGACATTGCTGAGACAATAAATAATACAAATAACCTTCTAGAACTGCCGTACGACAAGAGCGTCATCTCTCTCGTACACAGGCATCTCTTAAAGGCACAGCTAACCCCAAAATGAAAATTCTGTCATCATTTTCTCACCCTCATGCTGTTCCAAACCTATACAATGTACTTTGTTCTTTAAAACAAATAGCAAAGGATATTAAGTCATACATGTTTTGAAACAATATCAAGGTGAGTAAATGACGACAGAATTTAAATTTTTTGGTGAACTATCCCTTTAAGGGCCCTCTCCATTTCATCCCTGCTGCACCAATCTGCGATAGTGAGGCATGACCTTGCTGTCTGGGAGGTAGAGTGCCATCTCCAAAGCAACCAAAACCGTGAACTCCAGGGAAATCAACTCCTTGCTATTTATTCGGAAACGCTCCTCCAACCTCTGATCAGGGTCATGCGGATCGAAAAAGAGAGGAAATAGGTAGGGCAGAAGAAAGAGAGAGAGAGAGAGAGAGAGAGAGAGAGAGAGAGAGTCAGTGAATAAATCATATTAACCAAGAACACATGAAGCATATACCTATAAAGAACAGTTAAGTCTTTGAATTAAATTACTATCCGAAACAGTAATACACTTACATCGATCAGTTGCTTGACCTCTTGTTTCTTGAGGTCGCTGCTGATCTTGGCAGCTAATAAAACACAAGCAGCAGACACCAGCTTTCTGTTGTGCTTGTTCAGCCTCCCTTGCAGAACCAGCTTCTCAAAGTAAACATAAGCCATAGCTATGGTAACCGGCTGTAGGCCACACTCCTCGCTCACTGAGCGCATCTCCCTTTTCAAACTGTGGTGGACATTAAAAAGAGGAGAAAAAGAAGTTTGGAAACTTAGGATCAATTTACAACATGCCCATGTTGTATGTTAATTCACTGTTAATTCATTCAACCAAATCTAAAATGTGACTGCGATAGTGCTGTGTGCTAAAAACCCCATAAAAATAGATTCAGGCACACCCTTTCTTTCCTGTGTTCACATATTTTCTTTTAAATTAGGGATGTAGTCAGTAAATTTCTGGCTAATGCAATAAGTCGATAATAGTTTTCAAGCTGTAGCCAGTAACTTAATAAATAGTAAAAATAAATATTCATTTTGAGATTTGCAAGATTTGTTTTTAAAGATGATGGTAAAGGCAAATATCTAACAATCTAAACACAGAAATCTAAGAAAAAAACATGCATAATTAAATTTCCTTACAGACATGGTCCAAAGCAACTAGTGCTGTCAAACAATTAATCAAGATTAATCACATCCAAAATAAAAGTTTGTTTACACAATATATATGTGTGTACTGTGTTTATTTATTGTGTATATATAAATACACAGGTATATATTTTGAAAATAATTACATGTATATATTTATACTAATTTGTATAACTTATATATAAATATATTTAATATATGAACACAAGATTTTTCTTAAATGTATACATGCATGTGTGTCTATTTATATATATATTTACGCACATAATAAATATAACACAGTACACACATATTATGTAAACAAAAACTTATTTTGGATGCCATTAATCGTTTGACAGCACTAGAAGCAACACAACTGAGGTATTTAACCATTTTATTTTACATAGAAATGACTTTACCTTCTGATTTTGCTGAGTGTCAGTTTTATGTGAGGAAACTTCTCCTTGAATGTCTCGTTCATGTCTTTCTTCAGGTCAGATGGTTTCACATACTCAATGACTGTTGCCTGGAGGGGACAAGGACAGTCTTATTATAGTTGTCGTAAAAAAATGTATGGGTTATTATGGCTACTAAAACACAACCATGGCTGCCTGTATTCACTTTTTACAGCTAAAGCCTAGTCAGCTGTGATATATAAGATAGCATACTTCATGCCTGTAGCTGTTAGACAATACTGAGCCCTTAGGGTTATCATATGACATGCTGGTGTGATCTGATATAGGTCATAAGCTGGGTTCAAGGATTATGAATCACTATCACGCTGTAGTGCAACTCAGATGCCCTTGCAAAGCCTATTCATTGGCATCATGCTAGAAGAGATTATTGAAACTGTGTTGGTTAAAACTTTTCAATCAAGGAGCTTACCACATAAGATGCAAAAATTAAGACTCGCTTGTGCTTCCCACAAGGCCACTGCGGGTCACTGAGTAAGTTGGGGTCATATTCTGATAGCTCGTCCACACCTAGCAAGAGTTACAGCATTAAACATGTTTGTTTTTTAAAGAAATTAATACTTATGCTCAGCAAGGATGCATTATATTTGTCAAAAGTGACAGTTACGTCATTCATAAATAATGCTACAAAAGATGCCTATTTCAAATAAATGCTGTCCTATTGAACTTTACATTCATCAAATAATTCTGAAACAAAATGCAAAGTTTCCACAAAAATATTAAGCAGCTGTTTTCAACATTGATAATAATAATTAAAAAAAAAAGTTTCTTGAACAACAAATCAGCGTATTTGAATTGTGTGACACTAAAGACTGGAGTAATTGCCATCACAGGAATAAATTACAATTTAAATTACATTAAAATACAAAATTATTTTAAATTGTAATTTAATTAAATTGTAATATTTCATAATATTATTGTTTTTAATGTACATAATGTACGTAACTGACCATGTAACACACCAGTATCCTGTCCAACTGTGCTGTTGATTCGTGAAGGGGTGAAGTTCTTCTGCCCATTAATACGGTTGCGAGACATTGGCATCTGAGCTGTACTGATGTCAGGTGGGCCGCTGCTCTTCTGCCTGTCCAAGGCATTAGTTGGAAGCAGAAAACGGGCATATGATACTGTCTGCAACGCAAAACATTCCAGAGCTATCAGTGTAAACACGAACATATACATTGTGCAAAACTAGAACTGCACCTTGCACAATGATGCTTTTAAAACAGATAGTAATACACCAGCAAATAAACAAACAAGAAGGATTCTAAAGCACATAATCATGCCTTTTCTCAATCTTCTTAGAGAAATACCTTTCCAAAGTCCACCTCCACTCCCTCCAGTCCAGGGACCATATCAGCTCCACCACCAGAAGAGTGTCTCTGTCTCTGGGCTTCTAGTTTAGAGTCACTGCAGGGGGTTGATAAAATATTAACAGTCAGAATTTAATAACACTTCCCTGAAATAATCTGTTTTATTCAGATATTGAGATAAAGAATCCTCTGTCTTATTGCTGTTTGTCTGGTGCAAAGACGCTGTTAATATACCAGCATCAGGCCTCAGTAGACTGCTTATAATCTGCTCCATTTGTAAATACAGTACACCATTATGATACCGCAGCACATCTTTAAGAAGTGATAAAGCACATTGACTAAATTATAATAAATAAATAAATAAATAAAGATGTGATTAGATGTATGACAGGTGGACAAATCACTGTGATCTCTGGACTGCCAAAACCAAAATCTAATCACTCACTTAGAGTCATGCACAGAGCTGAATACAACATTATGCATGTAATTTATGTACATCTAAATCTCGAGCCATATCATATATTTTTATTGTTTAATTTCTTCCCAGAAGTCCTCTTAAAATGTTGAGTTTTATGTAAAACATAAAAAGTTTAATTAGTTTTTCATGAAAATTTTACAGACCCTTTTTTTAATGTGTGAAAGTGCTTTGCTCCTCTAAGACTTGCTGCTGTTTTTCTTTACAAATTAATCATTTATTGTGGAACATATTTCATTAACCAAAAAAAGGAAGAAAGAAGAAAAGAACAGCTGATTTGTCCATCCCTCATGTATGGGTTTGCATGATATGAAATGAGTTGTTTGGCTGACTGTGGTGGCTTTGTACCTGATGTGATAACTCTCTCCATAGGGCAATACAGAGAAAGCAGCACACAGGGATCTCTTGGCACAAATCAGCACAACCCTGCAGGACACAGATGGCAAGTGCAGACAGAACAGACAACATCAGTCACCTAAACATCAAACCATCACAGTATACCAGCCATGTTTCACCACAAGTGCATATGGGTCACAACAGCATGCATCACAATGCAAATGGGAGATCTTATAGCCCTGGAATGATATTGGTGACAAAATTAGTCCAAAAAATAAAAAATAAAAACCTTCTTCAGGCACAAATCAAAATATTAAAGCAGCATGTAGCTTTTCTATGTTACAGCATATTGGTCCGCAGGACCAAGTCTAATTACAGCAAACCCTGTCACATTTACCAGGGGTCTGGACAACATCGCAATTAACAGGACTGCAGTTTGTGACACAAGATGTGCTAATGAGGTCAAAGGGTCCATATGAGGCTGGGGGTGAATGTGTATATGAGTGAAGGTGTGATTCCATGGTTGATAATGTAATGCATGTTGAGTGAAAAAAGGGAGTAAAGTTCAGCATAATATTCAAGATCATATAAGAAAATAACACCTCCACTGTGTTTGTCTTTATTTCCTTAACCTGGGTAAAATTCATCACCAATATATATACTTGTGTATATAAGTCATAGGTTGTATATAGGTCATAAACTTTTTTAAAGCAATTAAAAAAAAACTACAATAGAAAAAAAAGCAGGATTCAAAATTCAAAAGAGCCAGATGGGTTTGGCACTTTTTACCAGAAGAGGTAAGTTAATTAGAAAGAAAAAGAAAAGGAATCAGGGAGGAAAACACTTTTGGAAGCTTTTATCTTACGTAACTGAGTTTCATTACATTTTAATGGTTCTTGCCCAGGTGCAGTTCTACTTTCAGAAGATGCCATTGCTATATAAGGTTCCATTCCAGATTAATTTAATTCAGCCCAGTTGTTCCTCATGTAGGCAGACACATCTATCCCCTATTTCGTCTGTGTAAGAACCTAACTGATTTATCCCAGTGAGTACTTATGCCAGTTATTAAGTTAGCTAAGGAATCACAGAGTCTGTCTCACTAAGCATGAGAGCACACTGCAGTTATATAACAAAGAACTTTACTGCCTGAGGAAACAGTCCAGCATCCACTTCACCAGCATCTGCAGTATTTTTTATATTCACCCTATCTGACAGGAGCCCAGTGTGGACAATCTGAACACCTCCATTCAAACAGAAGTTGTTGATAAGAAAGTGCAAATAAAAGATTGGCCTTGCAGAAGACCAATTATATTTTAATATAACTTTTGAAAATTAAAAATAAAATGTAATGTATGTTATTGTAAAACAAACAAACAAATAATTTAAATTGATAGAAAGTGCTAATAAAGGATCAGCCTAAATAAGGGGTCTTCAACAGAGAACCAGTTATTGTTTAAAATAATTTTTGAAAATGAAAAATTATATGAAAAAAAAAAATGCATTCAACAAATTTAACTACATCTAGGAAGCTGAAGTTCAGCTAAATGACAGAAAGAGCTAATAAAGGATCAGCCTAAATCAGGGGTCTTCAACAGAGGAACAATTGTTTGAAATAATTTCTAAAAATGAAATAATATAAAAATAAAAAAGCATTCACGTTAACTAAAATTAATAATTTTATTAACAAAATAATAAGTTAAGAAGCTAAAATCAAATGTTTCATTGTCCTCCAATGAAATCCAAAAAATGTATTAAAATGAATATTTAATGTATTAATTTGACTTAATGATTACATAATAGTTCAATTGGCTTTGTAATGCAAGAATCATAAAGTACAGTATGTAAAATTGTAAATACATTACTATGGTACTACAGTATATGCATGTTATAATTGGTCACATGCTCTAAGTCTCCTTAGCTTGAAAAAGCTTAAAGACCACTGTTCTAAATTGATCTTGCATATACAGACTATTTATTCAAAAAAGAAAACAAATACAACTCCTACTCACAGGGAAGATATTTCCCATCACATCCGCCAACTCACCTGCTCCCTCGAGTGTCATACTGTCTCATATTCTTGATGAAATGCACCTTCTTGGAAACCTTTGGCCCTGGAGACCCAGAGAGGTTACGTGTCCTGCAACAAGAATTAAATAAAATTTAGACATAAATGCATGTGGCTTGCTTCAATTTGTTTATCCTTAGAGAAAAACTGTGATGGATTAAATTGAAGCAAAAGCTTAATCTTTTGGCTCTTGACTATAAATTAAGGCTTAAAGCTCATCCGTCCAGCATCAGTCCATCAGCAGACCTTACATAAAAAGATGAGAGGGTGAGGGGAACAGAAGAGGAGAGAGACGGAAGGCATGCAACAAAAAGCCATACAGGAAATGATGTGCATGTGTACTGCAGTGAGATCATGAGGCTTTATTTCAAGGTCTCTGTATGTTCACTTGTATGTTTCTATCACTTCAAGAATATCAATGAAAAAAAAATGAAAAAAAAAATATATATATATATATTTATAGATGACTGTAATATATACTAAATATAAAGCTAATAAATAATTATGTGTGAACCATTTATGTTAAATATGGACCAAAAAATAAATAAAAAAATCTACTGAGAGGTTTGGAAATTTGAGTCTGGAAAAGTATGGAATTTTGAAATGGAAAATGTGTAGGAACCCTGGGCTCGGTTCACATGAGTAAAAGGGAGGCAGATACTTGTTGTGACTGCTTGATGGCCTTTAGGCTTTACTTCTTTGACTGACTCTGCAGCCCCTTTATTATCTACTCTGACAGCAGTGATATCTTATCATCATACAAACCTTCCATCTGTCCTATGGGTTTTCCTAATCACCGTCTCTGTTGTCACAGTTACAAATGACTTTTAAAGTCGGAGAGCTCACTCATTACACTTCATATAGGCGAACTGTCAAGCACTTATCTTACTCTTAATGATTAATGAATCATTTTTCCATCATACAGTAGTACACACTTTATCACCGAGACTTTTAATTTCGCCCAGAGGAGTCTTATGAATGACTTATAATTCGATCACTTTAGTGAATCAGAAAACATATGGTGCGGCCTTGTAGTCCGATTCCCGAACGAATGACTCTTATTAGCAGGTTCTTTCAGTGAATCAAAAAACATACAGCGCGACCCCAGCAGTCCGATTATCGAAGAAATTATTACTGTGAGTCTGTTCCTATTGCGAATTAAAAATATACACAACTTACAGTAAATATCTAAGATCCTGATTCCATGAAATGTCTGACTCACAAACGAATGAGTATTATGAGTGAAAACATGCAGCGCGACTAAAATAGTCCGAGCAAATGACTGCTTCACTTCAGTGAATCAAAAACACTTACAGTTAATCAGTCAAATAAATTACTGAATTAATCTGACTCTCTTAATGAACTGCAAATTATTATTTTCCTCATGTCAAAAATATACCAAGAATAGATGGATCATGTTACGTTATGTCTCGTGAGATGCAAACCAATGTAAGTTAGCTGATTTACAAAATAGTTATAAAATACACATTATGGTTTTGGCTTTTATTTTCCCAAACATTTTTCATTTAAAGCACTCCACAAGAACTGCATCCGTTAAGGATTCAAAACCAGAGCTTCCCACCCGATCTATTCATATTAACAGGTATCAAAAATGTCGCAGAAACATTTCCTGTCAAATTCATGCCTAGAAAACGACACCTCTCTTCAAAGATGAAAATGAAAGTTGCAGACAATAACGCGGAAGTCAGCAATTCCCCTTATAGATCTGTTTTTGTTTTGTTTTGTTTCTCGTATTGTAACGCAGGCTACTGTTTGTAACACTGCTTCAGAAGTCACAATCGAATGTAAACACTGGTAAACAACAGGCCAGATAGCATAAATGTTCTATCCACAAAATTTGGAACGTTGATACGATTTGGGAATAAACATGTAGCTTTCATAAACATATTTAGAATTGTTTATAACAGATAACACCTTTACAGAAGGTTGCATCACACATTTACTCCATATTTGTTATGAATGATGTAATTTATGCATACAATAGCAGCCACTGAATAAATGTCATAACGCGTTTCATTGTTTGCCAACCTGCATGACAAAAACAAAACTAACCTTTGGCGGGGGTCGGGCACAGGATTAGATCCCGGGAATTGGCCGGGTGATTTACTAGATCCTAAAACCGGATTCACCGGTCCTGAGGTCGGTGAAAGCGGGGGTGCCTGGACTGACAAAGGATCTGTTCGTCCATCCTCCGTGAAAACGTCGCAGCTCCCTTGATTGAAAGCTGGAGGAGCGCTCAGAGGAGCAGGGTAAGAGTTAGTGCTCGGTAGAGGGGTCGCCGCTCCCCCGGTGATGGATGATGACACTTGGGTCAATGTTCCGTAGCTGCTGGTTGTCGCCAGAGGGAGACCCGTCACCGCCGCCGCGCCGACATCCACACACCGGCTCTCGGCTTCCCTGGGGCCAGCGATTCCATTGCTTAGGTTGTGAACCGGTCTTCCGTCCAAAGATATATTTGTGAGAAACAATAGTGCTGCTTGTCTGCGACGGGAATCCCGGCTTTTTCGTAGGTGCTCTTTGTGTGGTTTGGCTGAATTAGTCCTCGGACAGCCGCGAGAACCGCAGGCTGCGGCCGCCATTCTACTCTGATTAAGCTAAAAGCAGACAGACCTGCTGAGGAGCTGGCCACGCCCCCTGACACCTTATTGGTTCAAGTCACGGACACTTGCATATAAATGAATCTTTGCCTCAGCGGATTGGACGAGAGGTCTTGGTTTCTAAATTTGTACAATAATTTTGCTTCAACTGTACAGGAGAACATAAGAAATATGACAGACACCTGTTGCTGTCTTTGATTAATAGTATATATTTTAATGAGAATGATACTTGAAATGAATAATTTAACATTTGTATATTATTATTATTTTATTTTATATATTTATTTGTATATTATTATTTTATTATTTGTAATTTTTATTATTATATAATATAAAATTATATATTAATTTCTATAAATTAATGATATAAAAAATCTGCATTCATAAGAGCCCCTTCTGCTATCTACACAGCAGCAACAAAAATGAATTTTCTTGAATGTGGTATAGTCCATGGGTCAGTACAATCATGAATTTTCGTTTATGCAATTTCTAGTTGTATTCACACTCTAATGTTTGACTAGGCACTGCTCTGTATGGAGCAGTGTCTTTATACTTCTGCAATTTCTTTATATAGCTATCTGCTCCACATGATGCTGTAAATTCAGTGCTGGTTAGCATAAGCCTTTGTTAAGCTCTAAGTTTCAGCACAGCTCATTACAGGAGTTAAAGTATTGTATCTATACGGTTCATTATGTTATGTAAATATGCAGTGTGATGTCTGCAACAGCTTGTGGGATACTATAATTGGAAAAAGAAAAGGAGGGGGAAAAAAACAATTTCCAGTTTGCTCAGATAAAATGTTGGCAGCAGGAGCATAATCAGAAGTTCTTAATAGACTTGCAATAATATTCCTCAGAATTACTTCCTAAAGAATTACCTTTATGTTGTTTAAATACATATCCAAATCCACAAAATGCATTTGTTTAAGATTGTTGAGGGAATGAATGGCTGAGACTATTATAATTGCTATGTTGCAATACGCTTGCAGTTCCACATTATGTAATGTAATAAGGCTTGAGCTAATATTTCATAATCTACTGGTCCACTGTTTGTGGGAAATTAACCTTTGTCTAATCAGACTGCTCAAAATATTTCCTACAGTTATTTATTTTGTTTTATTTTTAACAGCTAATCCATACTGTCTACATTTAAAGGGTTAGTTCACCCAAAAAATAAAATTTTGTCATGAATTAATGATCCTTTTGTCCTTCCAAACCTGTAAGACCTTCTTTCATCACACAAATTAAGATATTTTTGATTAAATCTGAGAGCTTTCTGTGTGCCTCAATGTTTTAAAAGGCTTTATTTGTAAAGTTGTAGTTAAAATGTCTTCCAACTGACTTTGAAATGTAAATGTATCTAATATGAACGTTTTTACCTTCCTCATTGCTATTCAGCTGGTTTCCACTTGAGTGCAGTATACATCAAATAGAAATCACTGGGTGAGACTTGTTGTGGCTGTAACTTATTTTTGGAATGAGCGTTCAGAGGAAAAAGAAAAAAACACTGCAGTATAATGCTATTATATTATAGTGTACATTTCTTTTAAGATAACAAGAAAAAAAAGTACACTCTTTCAGTTGATGCTTTGGTCAGGTCAGTAAACACACAATTTTGCTTTTTTTATTGTCCAAATAAAACACATGGCTGGGGATCGACATCCTTTTTACAGTCGACAGCAACAGTCTTGCAGGTGCAGTGTAAGGCTTAACGTCTTTTAGCATGTCTACGGTAAAAATCCAGCATTAACCAGAGTGAACGAGTATGATCCACAATGATAAAGTACAGCATACATGGCTGTGCTGAGGTGTTCCAGCTAGCACCAACATAATAACACAAATGGACATACGTAATGGTTATGCCAAGAAGTGAAATAGTTACAATGGGTTAATGGACTTAGCAATAACATTATATCAGTAAACATTGCGCAAACCCAAGGATTATTCATCTTCTCTCTATTCAACAGCCCAATAGGCAATCAATGCAAAATACTATGTTCTCAGTCATTTGTACACAACAGGGTCACTGTTCTGTTTTAGAAAGAAAGAAAGAAAGAAAGACAAGATAGCTGCTGTTTTGATCAGAGTAAAAATATACATTCTCATCAATTGGTATGCTATTAGATGATATGACCAAATGTATCATTGCCTTAATTTAAATGTTAAATAAAAGAGACAGAAGATACTGTATGGATTTGTTCATATCCATCAAAATGTTCACTATCCAAACATTTGTGAGTATTATTGCACCAAATTATGTCAATTACAAGAAATGGCATAATCATAATGCTGATAACTTTTCATGAACCCTAAAAGGAGAACTATTTTGAAACGTAAACATATCCCATATGATTTTTTCCCTTCAGCAGTCACACAAGTACTTTAAAATGTGCACAAGTAATCTTTGATAGCTCAGACATATTTTAATACTGTGGTATAACCATACATTCCTATTACAGGCATATAATAAACCGGTTTGATCACGGTTCTTTGTCCTTGTGATGAACATTCATTCAGTTCTCTTTATAGGTGCACTCAGCCATTTTTCAGCATCAGACCCATTATTTCCATCATGACACAAATGTCCTTTGAGAACATTTAAAAAAAATCCCACATTTTTCAGTGATATGCAATTTTTCACTTGAAAGGTATGCGGAAATGTCTTGAAAAGAGACCTTGATAATTGTGAACGGTTTCTTTTTTTTAAACATAAAGAGTGTTCCTTGCAAAGTCTGATCCCTGTTCTTGAAGGCAACATATTCTGTGCTTAATAAAATGCCTAGATGTTATCAGAAGCTCAACCCTTCAATTATCTAACACAAACTGTTTTCATATATTCGCTAATGTTTATACAGGGTTAAATGCACCTTTCAGATGCTAAATACCCAAACGTAAGAAAGTCTTAAGGCCTTTAATGAGACACTTACACATTTTACTTGCACCTACCACGACCTCAATACCCACAGAATTACGACCAAGTGGATTCAGTATTTGTTGTTTATGGCAGCTGCCACAAGAGATTTAAAAACACCTAGGATGGTCTGAAATGGTGTTTAGGATGTGTTTAAGCACCATTGCTGTTAATGTACCACACTGATATGTTGTTTTACTCATTACAGATTTACCATGGCTTCACTGCTTTTTTTTTTTTCATTCATTTGGCCAGACCCCTGCCTAACCTCCTAACCCAATAACCTGTAGTAATGTGTAATGACACCACAGGGTGGCTCTTTTCAAGACACTAGTGCATCATGTGCTTGCACAACAAGAGTCAATAACGGGTCAAGTGGAGATCTGACAAACTCTTCCTCTTCACCAAATAAAGCTGGACGCAACTGACTTTTCTGCACACTAACACATTTTTTATTTGGAGAAGGTAAAACGTTCAGACTGTTGTCTCATATTCCATCACTTCCTTCGGTGTGCCTAGACAGCGGTACTGGATCCTCGGTGTGACTGGAGAAGCAGCTTCCAGCACCAAAATGGTCTTTCGCAGCCTGCGATCAATGAAGTGGGCATCCCAGGCTGGGTACTGCTTCCTGGGAAGGTCGATGCGAATTACCGGCCCCTCTGTCCTTGGTGTGAGGCGAGGCACAGCAGTCCGCGAGGCCTTCAGGGTCCGCATCTTAAACACTTCTCCAATGTCTCCTCCTGGTACTGACTCTACTCCTTTAGTCCTCTGCAGAGTCCGTGGCGGGCTGCTCACTGCATCCAGAGGAGGAGGAGCGGAGGTGGGTGATGAGATACAAGGATCTGAAACAGCACCCACCTGGACATCGCAACATCCAATATAGGCCCCAGACACAGAGCCATCAGGGTGCAACAGGCAGTAGTAGACAAACATAAAAAATGTGCCCAGGGCGTAGCTACAGGCCACCACGCACACCACCACCACGGCGTAAAAGTCTGAAAAGCGCTGGCTGCGATATATGTACCACACGGCAGTGAGGGCCACATTTTCACCCAGGATTATGAGGCTGTAAAGAAGCAGACGGCACCGCGTGGGGCCCTCACGGACACTGAACCAGCAGAATATGTACACGATGCCCACCATCATGTTGTAGATGATCTCTTCCCACTTGGACATGCAGAAGTCCGTCTCACCTTGGATGATCCAGAAGGTCATGGCACACCAGTGGGCCACAATGAAAATGCCGAAGTAGAGCTGGAAAATGGAAACGAAGAGGGCGAAGGCCATGGCGCGGGCTCCCACTGTGAACAGGTGCCACAGCATGTTCACCACCACTGCTTTATACGACATTGGGAGCTTGTCATCACGAGAGTCCCGTAATGCCTTCTGATAAGACGCCATCATCCAGCCCAGAGACACTAGAGAGGCGGACGCAGACAGACCTAGATCAAATGAAGCACAATGAGAAAGAGTGTCAGAGAGAAAATAGGTTGGGTTCTTGGATAGTTAGATGGTGTTTCAGTGTACTAAGGACATCTAAGTAGCTACCTGGCTATTGGTTAAAACCGCATGGTCTATAAAATAATAAATATCCAGTAACAATAAATAATAAATTATATTAAAATAATTTATTTAGACTTTTATTATAAATATTATTATTTTTTTATATAAAGCTTTTATATTTTCACTGTACTAAAGCCAAAACTAACTGAAATATTATGTGGACAATATTTACTTTCTATTAATTTTAAATATCTTTTGGTAATGTTATGGTAACATTAGATAACTTTTAACATAATGGCAATATTCAAAATGACTATCCATTTGATTAATGTATTTTACATGTAAATTAGATATTTGGGGTGGTATACCTCAAGTAGCTACTTTGCTATTGTTTAGCACTGCATGGTCTATAAAATATAATGAATATAATAAAAATAAATGTTAATAAAATAAACTAAAAATAAAATAATTAAAAAAACATAATAACAATAATAATAATAATGTTTTTGAAATCCTAATATTATTATTGTTGTTGTTATTTTACAATAAATCTTTCATATTTTCATTGTACTAAAGTGAAATTGAATTAAAATTTTATGTGGACAATATTTTGTGGTAACGCTTTATTTTAAGGTGTCCTTGTTACACGTTACATGTACTTTACTATTATAATAACAATTAATTATTCATAATTTCATGCAACTAAACCTAAACCAAACCCTAATCCTAACCATATATTAAGTACATAGTTAATTAATATTTATCTCAATACTTAAATGTATTGCACTGTAACAAGGACACCTTGAAATAAAGTGTAGCCTACTTTGTTTTTTAGCCCATTATCATAGTAATGTAAGCTATAGCTATAATGTTTTAAAAAAATAGATTTTCCAACTGTTAAAAATTAGGCTGCCAAAAGGAATAAATAATTGTGATTTATTTTATAGTTACTATACACTTATGCCAAAAATCATTTTTATTTTACAATAATTTTACAAGACACATTAGAGACAAAGTGAATAATTTAGCAATAAAATACTTTAAATTCATTTCAAATCAAAACCTACAGAGGCAAGTTTTATACTTAAGCAAAAAATACTTCAAGTTGATTTCAAATTAAAACCTATACCAATGTGTAACCATTCACATGAGTCTGTACAGTATATGAAGAATGACAGTACACCTCACCATCCCTCTCAGGAAAAAATAAATAAAATCTGTTTGAGTGCTGGTACACTCTTGAGAAGCTCTCATGAATATTTAATCAGATTCCTGTCTGGCCATTCATCAGCTCACCCATTTCGTCAGGAGCAGTCAAAATGGAAAATCTCTCCTAATCAGCAAAAACATAATCATTAGTCAGTTCTCCAGCCGTCTCACATTGCACTGGATATGATTATGAGCGATTATGGCAGACCCAGCAAAGCACCTTAATCATACTATCAGTCTTCAGACTGGAAAAGTGCAGGTCAGGACAGACCAAGAGGAAACACTCTTGCACTGATGCCAGTATTCTCTACACTGCTGACTGTGCCCTGCTCATCTCCTGAGAACTGGATATGCTTTGTTGTGGAATCACATTTCGGCTCTCCTCAGGTTCATTTTTATCTTTCTGGAAAAAAAGCCTTCAGCAGTCTGAATAAATGTAATATGAGTAGGGCTGCCACAGAGTAAATACTGCAGCTCTCTAAACTCTGGTCCGAATGGCATGGAAAGAAAGAAAGATGTCACATGAAATAACATTTTTTAAACAAAAATCACATCCTTTAGTTAACTAGCTCTGGGCGCTCCATAAAAGTCACAGTTTGCGGTTTGACATTTGGATAAAATTCCTCAGGGAACATCTAACAGTGGTAGCAATTGTTCCCATTGAGCTGAACTAATGCAACAGTGAGTTCTCGCAGCTCTGTAATCAAAGGCACCTGTCAGGTGGCTTTGTAACTACCACATGTACTGTTCCCTTCTTACAGAGCCAAAGATAGACTAAAGCAATTAAACTACACAATTAATGATGATTTTAACATGTCACAATTATGAAGACACTGACATGAACATCTAATTAGGTAATATTCTAAATGATCCCTTGATTACTGTAATTTTCATGTTAAATTATATCTCTTTATGATCAAATTTGGAGTGCACTCTTCCAAGGAACAATGAGAAAAAAAACATCTTAACTGCTGTCGGATAGTTTAATCATTAATGAAAGTACTTAAATTTTCATGCACAATGACCTGAAATATGAATGCATGCAACCCGTGGTCTTTCATATTCAGTCACACTTATCACATCCTCGGTAATTTACCAGCTAATTTGCTCTTGGATTGAAAATGAGATGCTATGAAATTGCACTTTGATCCTTAATGATGGCCAAATGAATTTCTGAAACAACTCTTATTGTGTCCCATTTAAATTAGATGCAATACAGAAATCACACTGCAAGAAAGACATTGAATCAAACTCTGTACTCTGTGACCTATTGGATAGCAATATTACAGATTGGGTGACTGATGTAGTAGTCTTTCAATCTCAGACAGTACACCCACAGTCCACCCACAGCACGTTTTCTGACCGTCTGATGTATAGTGCAGTCAAAAATAGGTTGAAATCATCAGTTCTAATCTGACTGGTAGTCTTGGTGATTATAAGGGTCTTTCAAAAACATTAAAATCTTTTACTGACGCAAAACATTAAAATAGTAAATTATGTTAGGAAAATGTTACATTCAATACTTCTACCTTTTGAAGTCTGATTATGAAGCTGTGCCCATAAACACCACATAAAGACAAAACAAACTGTGATTGATAGCTTTATATTTTTATCTTCTATATCTTATATCTTCTTGTCTAAGTGGGTGGTTCTTAGTGATACAAATTTACTGTCACTGTCTGGCTTAAAACTATTGATGAAATGTGAATATAATGCATATGATACAGACAAACAGCACAGGCCCAACTTCTTCTAGCATACTTGGTGAGCTGTTTTTAATCATAGGTGTCATCAACTTACCCTGCAAAGGGAGGACCTGGCCGGTCTGGACCATAATGCTGAGTTGCAGAACGAGCTGGGGTGCGCTCTTCAGGAAAGTCTCAAGCAACCTCAGCATGCTAATGTCAGCGTTCTCAAACATCGTACGCCAATAGAAGTGTTTGTGCTCGTGGTCCCCACGCCAGCGGCTTTGCACGCCCAGATATAAGGCATGGACATACCTGGGGTAAAAAGCATAGGATAAGACCTCCAGATAATTTTTTTTCTAACACATCACCATAACTTGCATCAGAAAATGCTAAATTACAAAACTACACCAATGCTCCAAGTATTCAATTAAAAAAACAAAAAAAAAAAAAAACAGTAAAATCTTAAAACAATTAATAAAACAAAAAAATAACATTTATTAAAAAGAATATGTTTAAAAATGTATTCTATTCCTTTGATGGCAAAGCTGAATTTTCAGCATCATAACTCAAGTCTTCAGTGTCATATGATCCTTCAGAAATCATTCTTATATGCTCATTTAGTGCTTAAGAAACATTTCATATTATTATCATGCATTTTGAAATTGATGTTTTGCTGATTAATATTTTTGTGGAAACCATGGTACACTACTATCACTTCACTACAGTGCACTACCAGTTTTGTGTAAGACTGTGTAAGAGAAAAACAAAGAAAAGAAAGAAAGATATTAATACAAGGGCACATTAAATTGATCAAAATACATTTATAATGTTACAAAAGATTTCTATTTTTAAAATAAATGCTGTTCTTTTGAAGTGATTTCTGAAGGATCATGTGACACTGAAGACTGAGTAATGGCTGCTGAAAATTCAGCTTTGCATCACAGGAATAAATTACATTTTAAAACATATAGAAACAAATAGAAAGCAGTTATTTTTAACTGTAGTAATATTTCACAACATTACAGTTTTTACTGTATTTTTGATCAAATAAATGCTGCCTTGGTGAGCATAAAATACTTCTTCTTCGGAATTCCATATAACTTTGATGCCAGTTTGCAGGCTTGGAAAAGACAGCGAGTCTGCTTATAGTGTCACTGTGACCAGCTGAAAAAGGCAGTACACTTGTCTGGGCAGACTGCCAGCGCACCATCGAGTGCTCCAGCATGTGATGTTCTACCCTCAGCACCACAGTCTACATGCTGTTGCAGATGTCTTGTGAGACACACCAAGGTCGTACTTGAGATTACATGGATGTCAGAATGCATGTTTTCTAAGGAATAATCACTGTCTCTTACTTCCGTTATTTATAATTTCCTGATTTACGACCCCAGGACTGCACTGTTTATCCTGTGAGATGGATGTAAGTGCCAGAGGAAAGTAGAGAGTGCATGACTTTTGGAAGATATGAAGCAAAACCTGTATCTGTGCATTTATGTGAGGTCCTTGAAAAATCTGACTTTCACTAGACTTTTTTCTTTGTTTCTTTTGACAGGAAGTGCCATGATTTTTCAGTCTGTCTCAAGGGTAGCGAGAGTAATAGAAGTGCTCGCCGGATGTCAGGAGATTGGCAGAATGAATCACCCTGCCTTGATGAGGTCTATAAAATTGCTCCACATCCTTCTCACAACTTGCTGTGTGAGAAAAAAACAGCCTCTGAAAGAAAAATCAAGAAATAAAGAGCCTGCGAGAATGGCTGTCAGCGAGCGTGCCTCAAATTTGACAAGGGACACAAGAGACTTTCTTTCTCTAAATAAAGAGTGTGTTTTCAATGAGACAGAAAAGCTCTCTTTGCTCGTAAAATTCACACTGATGATATCAGACAAAATCAAATCTTGAACCTTGACCATGCAACTCTTTTTTTCTTATTCAAGAAAATAGGAAAATGTGAACAAATAGGCAGTGCTACAGCTGAGAAACCATCTCTCAAACAGCCAGGATTGGCAGGCAATGCATCAGTCTCCATGGTGATGACTGGCAAACATTGCAGCTGACAAGCTCGGCCCATTACTTAGTTTAATATAAACCAATTGGAGACAATCCTCTGCTAGGTCTGCCTTTTGCAAAGACTCTGGCTTCCTCTGAAAAAGACTTTCTATTATAAAGACAGGTCAGAACAGGTTTACTACACTGATTAGGTTGCTGTTCACCTACCATTAAACTCCATTAGAATTCAGCAATATTCAGAATGGCCAATTGACCCATTTTGGTTACTCAGATGGCACAGCAGGCCAAACAGCACTCAGCTATTAACTGGCAGGGTTCCTGTAAGTCAGTTAAATACAATTCCCCCTCTCTGCTAAATTACAACACTGATCACACCCTTGAGAATGACAGCAGAAAGAAAGAAAGAAAGAAAGAAAGAAAGAAAGAAAGAAAGAAAGAAAGAAAGAAAGAAAGAAAGAAAGAAAGACTTGAAATCAAAGTTGAATGTTCTAGATCAGATTTCCAGTTGGCTGGACTCAGGCTGTCATTTATTTTATTGAACAGTTAAGCCCTGCTGAGGTGGTTATGAGACACTGGATCATGTCATCATGTAACAGAATTAGGAAAATGGAAGTGCTTTCTATTTCCTGTAGCCATATACAGTACATTTCTTTCGTTCTTTGCTGTCCTTCTCAAGAATGTGATCAGAGAATGTTGTTGTAATCTTTGACTCTCTATAGATTCTTTAACAAAATTTTTAAAGCTATTTCACAATAGTGAGTATAAATCAATGTAGTACCATCTACCAGCTAGGGAGAAAGTGAAAGACAATGTTCCTGCATCAGTACAATCAATTTAGGGTGGAATGATCTGTATCTATCTATGCTATTGCTTTACAGTACCTACATTCAGTAACTGACTCATTTAATGCATTCAATGAACACATAGTATTTAGAATTTGCACAACATTTGACAGACTTCTGCTGACAAATGGATGAGGATTCCTTCATTTCCAGATTATTGTATTTTTCAGTAAAAAGAAATATATAAAAAATAAACAAAGTTGAGTACGAATGTCAGTTCAGAATTAATTAGAGCTTGATATTTTGACCCTTATGCATAATAGACAGAATTTAGGAATGTAAAGACATTTAAAATGTTTTTTTCTTGAATTAGCATCAAACACTGAAAAAATACTTTATGCATAAACATATTCAGATTTCTGTCTTTTAAATGTATTAAATTCATCCCATCAGTGCTCAACCAGACATACCTTCAAACAAGCACAAACCTAAATCACACTAAAACACACACTGCCTACAGCTTCCCTCGGTTTATCAAACACACAGTAACCACAGCTTAAGTTTTATTAGGTTCCTTTTCTTGTCACAGTAAATCCCAGTGCACCGTCTCTCAGGAATATGTCTCAAATAGGAATTAAGCTGTTTGGCCAGCAGCAACAGACATCCTCTATCTCTCCTCTAGAATGTGTCCTCACATCTTCTCAGTAGAGTTTTACTTTGGTATCCAGAGGGGAAAATCAATCACACAGTGCTTGCAAATTATCTCATTGTCACAGATGAGGTGTTTTTCGCCTTCACTCCTGCTCACTCACACTTTAGGTCTGAATCTTATGTATTTATATAAATAAATAAAAAAATTAAACACACTTTTGGCATGCTCAAAAGGGCACCACACCTGAAACAAACAAATGACTCTTATGAACCGATCATTTTTAGTGAATCAAAAACCAACAGCGAAACCAGTGTAGTTCACAAACAAATGATTTATTGTTTTATGAATCATTCAGAAAGACTTTAATGAACATGCTGAATCCATTGTGTCAAGATAATCATTGCTTTCAGTGATGGAGTATTGTTCAAAAATGTACATGTACATTATGTATATTACAATGAATATGTAAACCAATTAAAGCTGTTGCCTTCATTTCTTATGTTCTACAAACTTTTGCAGCACATGTAGTGATTTCTTTCTGTGTAAAGGTGTCTTTTCACCTTTGAGGGATGTGACTGATCTTGATTGATCCTGCTCATCTGATGCTGCAGTGAACATGGAATCGAAAACTGTCTTTGAACATGTGCAGTGAACCAGGTCAGAGTACCCAGAGGGGACTTTTGAAAATGGCTCACTCAAAATGCTCAGTGAAGTCTTTGGTTAAACTAAAATGTAAGAAAGAGAATATTTTATTTGGCATCAGTTAGTTGTATCATTATTTTATGTCTGATGTAAAGACATGAGGGGGAATTGCTTTATGATGGCTAACTTTCATATCAAACCACACAGTTTTCACATATTCTCCCTCTCAATCATTCTCTCAAGTATGCATCTCAACCCTAAAAATGGGCATTTATTTTCACATCTACTCTCCACCTATCATTCCTCACCTGTCCTTCTTTGCAGCAGCTCAGCGCTCTTTCAATCTCTGGCTGTCTGCTGCAGGTAAAGGACATGTAAACACTACAGCTATAATCCCTGTAATGCAGAGATGTGACAAGCTCAGTGCCGGTGGCAGCTTTAATGGTATTACTGCTAATTCCAATCAAACAAAGACAGAAAGCCTGGGAAGCTCTGGTCGAAAGCTTTTAAGCAAAGACTCAGTCAGAGAGTAGGCTACTAGTAAGAGGTGAAGAACAGAAAGAAATCCATTGCAGGTCAAACAGAGGTAACATGAAAATGGCAAAATGTGCTTCCTAAAAGGTGCTATTCTTAGCTATATTAATAGAAAGGGCCAAAGAGAGAGCAGAGGATATTTCATTAGAGATTGGCCTGCAGTGTGAAATGATTTTTTCGTTAGTGGCACTGGAAATATTTTGAGTTAATTATATATTCATGGGAACTTAGCTCAGAAGGGCTTAGGCTAAAATTCTCAAGGCTAATTTGTGAATAAAAGGGATAATGGTTTGATTTATTCAAATGAGATGAAAATAATTTCCCAATTGTGCCTTATTTGCAGGCTGACTGGTTTGTTTTGAATTGCAGATATCCTCATTCTCTTTCTGAAAAGTGTCTGCTGTCTTATTACATGAACACATGAACTTCATCTCCAGAGGTGCTCTGAGAGTCACTTCACCAGCATTTCACCATTTCATTTCATATAGAATATAGAATTATGACAAACTTATATTACTATTGCACTGTAGAATGTACTTCTTAAAGCAATACCACTACTACTACTTATACATTTTATTTAAACACACAGAAATGCAAAGGTCTTCATTATAACCCGTCAATAAAAGTTTGGTCTAACTTGAAGAAATTATGACAGGAATATATGTATATATACTGTTGCACAGAAGAATGTACTTCTTAATAATAATTGTTGTCCATATTTTAATTTAAACCATAAATATGCCAAATTAAATAAAATGAAAAGGAATGTAATATTTTTTCATTTGCTTATATTTAATAATTGTATTACACTTTTAAAAGATGAATTAAATTGTTAGTAAATTTGTATTTAATATTATAATGTTTATATTCTGTGTGCTCCTGACAGTAAAATGAGCCCCTATAAACCTATATAATGGTCCAGTCAAAGACAAAAATACAGTGACACAGATTTTTAGTCATACCACCCAGCACCAATTACGGTGAATTTGGTAAAAAAAAAAAAAAAAAAAAAAAAAAAATACAAGATCAGGAGCAGAGGTCTGATGAAAAACTGAGTAACAGATAGAGAATGACACATGTGGCATGAGAAGCACAGCACACGTGTTGTGACAGCAGCATAAATGAAGCTTGATCGAAATGACCAGCAGCTTTGTGATATCAATGGCAGAAAACGTCATTAACCCTGTGTTACCCTGCGGGTCAGCCAGCAGCGAGGTCCAGTCACACAGAAGCTTGACCTGTCACTGCTGATCAACGCAGGAAGTGAAAGACAAGCACATCGCCATTTCTGTGTTTACAACCACAATTACACAGCACTCACTCCCTACACATGCCTCTAATATGTGTGGGTGTGTTCCTATTGATTTATATGTGAGTGGATTAAACTTTTGGCTGTGATCGTGGGCTGCAAATTTTTTCTCAGCATTATTATGGAAATTGCATTGTGAGTTGCAGCACGCTGTCTGTCAGCAATCAAGATGCTTAGCACTTGATAGACACTTGCACATTCTGCTCATGGCAACCACACTGAGCGAAAAGAGTGTGAGAACGCAAAATCTGATGTCACTGTTTCTTGAGCTGAGTTCAGAAAGGAGTCTTATCTTGTAAAAAATAACCATCTTTATGACTTTATGTCAACTTTTAGGTAAAATCTGGTGCATATAAACAGCTCAGGCCCCTTTAAAGGAGTAGTTTACCCAAAAATGAAAATGTATTACTCACCCTCATGCCATCTAACATGTAGATGACTCCAGTCCATCAATTAACATCTTGTGAAGTGAAAAGCTGCCATTATTAATGTGTCATAACTATAAACCATCATGCAAGTTTATAATCCCTATAACACCTCCTCCAGTGAAAAAGTTAATTCCCTGTTGTTGTCTCACATCAAAATCCACCGACATATTTTAGAACTGTTTTTTGTTGATCTGTGAGTATTTCTTTTAACTTTTCACTGGAGAAAGCAATATTATGGATAGATGGCTCATATTTTAACCGGAAGCAAAGGTTTGAAGTTAAAAACTCTTGCTGATGGATTTGTTTCTTACACACAAGCAGCTTTTCACTTCATTAATTTAACTGATTTATGGACTGGAGTCGTGTGGTTTACTTATAGAATGTTTTAATGTTTTTATCAGCTGTTTGGACTCTCATTCTGACGGCACCCATTCACTGCAGGGGATCCATTTATAAAAAATAAAAAAAAAAATAAAAAACTCCAAATCTGTTCCAATGAAGAAACAAACTCATCTACATCTTGGATGGCCTGAGAGTGAGTCAGTTTCCACATATTGTCATTCATGGGTGAACTATTCCTTTAAACAGAAAAATAAATGACAGAAAAAACTCAAACAAAATTCTTAAATTCAAAATTCATCACAGCTATGTTTGAAATTAAACTAGTGGCATCAGTAAGTAATATTACAAAAATCTTTTGCACTGCTCTAAAGACAAAGGGATTTTCAGAGTGTGCATAAGGCGATTTCTGGTGGACAGATTGAATGAGTGGATGAGTGGAGGAGTCTCTCCGGGAGATTATTGACCCAGAAGCTCATGAGAGGTGGAGGAGGAAGAAGAGGAGGAGCCTAGAACCAAACGGCTTGGAGATAATGATGAACTGGCATGGGATGACAGGAAATGCAAGGAGGATCCCGTTTCCTCACTATTACTGCAGGACAGTCAATGCAAACTAACAGCGGTGAGGTTGAGTACTGTGATATCTTGCATCATTTCTATTGTAATTTTCCCATCATAGACACCACGTACTGAATGTATGTTCAAGTGACTGATTCTTAAATTACCATCCTATATTTGGCCTGCTGAAATATGTGCTTTCAAATATGAAAGCCTATTAAATCCAATCAATCTGTGCCAAACTACATAAATACTGACTGCAATAAAAGTGGTTCCTATAGTATTTTCTTAACATAAACCTTGCCATCTTAGTAGTTTAATCATATGGCCCTGAACACCCATGTATGGGTGTGGATTAGTTGCACGCCAAGGGAAGGCATATGATGACAGAACAATATGAATGAACTACTGAGGTAACACCTCAAAGGAATGCACTATAGATTTGTATCTCATACTGAGTTCTATGCACTCACGTACCTCCAGACCTGTGCCAGCTGAAGAACGTGCACGACGCTTTGGAAGAGCCACACGCAGGCTCTGCAGCAGCTCTCAGCGCTGCTCCGGGATCCAGTGACCGCAGCGGAGCGGCCAGCGCCCCGCTGGTCGCTGTCCTTGGTGCTGAAGTGGCTCTCCGCATTGGACGCCGCTACCATGGCAGCCGCAGCCGTGCCGCTCCCGTTGGCGTCGGAGTAATCGCACGCGAACCATCGGAAGCTGAGCACCTGCACCACCACAGAGGGAATGATGATAAAAACGAGTGTCAGAGCGAACCACCAGTAGTCCCGCCTGAGATAGTAGTCGGCAGCCAGCCACAGGTCTGAAGCCCCGTCCGAGAAAAAGACCAAGAGGGCGCAGAGGGTCCAGCAGAAGTCCAGGAGCGAATACTCTTTCCCGACGGGATGGCACTGGGGAGAGCGCTTCTCCAGCCCAGGGAGGCACGTCGGCGGAATGTCATTCTGCACAGAAACGGCTGTACCGTCTGATTTCGCGGCCATGTTTGTTGTAGAAAAGAGAGTAGATAGAAAAGAGCGGTGGGAGGGAGGGGGTCGTGTGTCTGTGTGGGAGGGAGAAAAGAGGGCTGGGACACGCACACACACACACACACACACACACAAACCCTTCTCCTTATTCCTGCTTGAACATCTAGCTCCTGCATTTTCCACCTGAAAGCAATTTATCACGGCAATCGCCGATAGTAAGTGTGCAGACATGCGTGTAGTTTTTATTTAAAAGCCTATACAGTGATATAGAATTAATAATACAGCGACAGGTATAGCGATATCCAATCTCATGGCCTGAGAGGAAAGGTACCTCTGCAATCCTGATTCAGATTCAATTTAGCGCCTGTATCTTCATTGTCTCAAGCTAGATCAGTTTATGTAAATATTTTAAAGTTATATTAATCTGTTCAGACCCAAATTATGTCACAGACACAGAAATATGACCATGCTTTATTCCTACTCTTATTGAAACAAATCACCTCAGTAACATCATGTAAGTTAATGTTAGTTATTGAAGCTATCTAACAGTTGTCGTGTGTGTGTGTGTGTGTGTGTGTGTGTGTATAGTTCTATTAATAGGATATCATAAATAGGCTAGTATTATGTTTTTTTTTTTGTATTTTGCTAAATAAACAACACATGTAAATGTACATAAGATACAAAGCTATAGCGTTTAACAGTGTTTCTCATTGCCTTGTAAACAGGGCGCCTCATGGGTATAGTAGCTAAATGAAGTCATAATCTCCCCTTGAAGTGCAAATGCACTCATTTAAAACAGCTTCCACCACCACCACAGTCAGTACACATTAACATACAATGTGGTGTTGATAAGAATGCGAAGAAAGACCAAAAATGTAATGTCAAGTCTTTTATCAAGTCTAGATATTTGATATTTGTAGATATTGATAACATTAGTCAAATGCTGTATTTTAGTAAGATAAAATAAATAAAAATAAAAATAAAATAACACTAATCAGATTTCAAACGTTTTAAGCTCAAATTCATACTGTGTTTTTTGTGTTTCTCTTTTGTGGTTATATTAAGTTTTCACTACACCTAAACCAAGTTTGGCAATAGGAAATAATACATTTTACTGCCTCCTGAGTTCGAAGACTTTTTCTGAGTGAGCAGAGAGAGCCACCGGCCGCTTCAGTGACAGACTTTTTTCTTTACCTTTTTTTATTATTATTATTATTGCAAAAAACACAGATACAATAAGCCAATACACCATCGTAAGGAGATCCTCAAGAACAAAACAAACTTTTTGTTTTGTTTGTTTGTTTTTTTTTCAGTTCCAAAAGCGTTCCTGTGCTAGTGCTGCCACCTACTGCTAATAATATGTACACGAGATGACGCAGAGCTCTGACAGTAGTTTGGCAGGGACGTGATTGACAGGCTTAAAAAATAAAATCACATTAATGATCACTTCACTGCAAACGGAGACAAATGCTTCAAACCAGTTCATCTCTGGTTCTGACAGGTTTTAAAAATGAGATGGGCTGGTGTCCTTAGCCAGACAGCTATCTGACCAGCAATTCCACGAAAAGGTTGAGATGTTATGGCATATCAAACTAGTTAAAAACATAACCTATACATCCATATCAAAAGCTTTTACAAAACCCGCTGTACAGCAGGTTGCTTATGAATGGCCAAAAAAAAAATGCATGATGATTCATAGTAGGGTGTTCATGTTTTTTTGTTTTTTGTTTTTGTCAATAATATTCTGAGAGTATATATTAAATATTTCTAAACTAAGCAAATCTACATTAACAAAACCAAGTCCTTAACCAACCACAGAGGGGCAGTAAGGAAGTTTCATTTAGCCTTTGATCAAGCGCAAAATATTACAGAAAACCTTTTAAAAATGTACACTATGAGTAGCCTAATCTTTAACAGTGAAAAGAAACTACTTACATCTAAGCCAAACACAAGTGCAGTCATCATACTAAAACAGACCATTATCACTGAACAGTGGATTTGTAGAAATCTATGACCATTTAAAAAATACTGTAGTTATGTTGTCAGAAAATACCAAGGGCCAGATGGTCACAAATATGTGGTTTATTATCTGTCATAAATATTTTATCCATATTTTGACAAACAACCTCTTAGAAAGCACAGGTTGCTTTCAATTATTTACAGACTTTAATGTTTAACATTCCCCAAATCAATAGTTTCCCAATGATGGACATTATTTTTTAATGCTGTTTGAACAACATAAGGTTTATGAACATAATTTCAGAATCTAAGAACCTTCTGACAATTACAGTAACAAAGCTGAATGCTTAGGTACTGAAAACACGGTCTGGGTGTATAGTAACATGATTCTGGTTGTTAAATCTTAACAGGCTGAGACATAGTAAATCATGGACAGAACACATCTTTTTTAATTCAGGGTCTTCTGGTGGCCTTGTTTACAAAAACTATGTCCTCAACTAGCTAGTCAAAACTAATCAATAACAACATGGTTAATGAAGGATTAGAAAAAAAAAGACAAAAATTATTTGTAGGCTACAATTTCAAATTGTTTTTTAATGACAAAACTTGTAATCATTTTTTATTCAGTAAAATTTTCTAATACCTAATAAATAGACCACTTCATCATTTATGACACATTTACATTTATGCATTCGGCAGACACTTTTATCCAAACAGACTTACGTTGCATTCAAAGTACACATTTTGAATCTGTTCATGCAGTCCCTGGGAATCAAACCCACGGCACAAAAATAATAAGACAATACATTGCTCTGTACACATTTTAACATGCATTATTCCACCTCAGTGTCTCTTATTTTCCCACCTAACCAATCTGTATAGAAGAACAAGAAGTTAATTTATGCAGTCTTTATATTATTTGCATCCCTTCAGTCAAGAGTTTAATTAACATATAGTTTAAAAGCTGAAGTGGGACGAGAGGAAGCATAGCATAAGGAGCATATATCAAGCATTAGAACACAATCTGTCAAGCACTTCACACCACACAGACAAAAACAGATGTTTCTGAGATCCTTCACTCCAGCGTGTTCTTTGTAAGCTGGCCAAGATCAAGGAAACATGCTCTCAATCCCATCACAAAACAAACTGATGAAACCCAAAAATCAACAGTTTCTTCGAATCCCCTCCTCTACCCACCTGCCTGTACAACATTTTACAGATGTCAAACAGATGTGATTTTTGGGAAGAGTTTCATCTTCGTTAGCACTAAATTGTCATTCTGAATCACTGTCAAAATAATCAACTGAAAATACATTCAAGATTATTATTAGATACAGGCACATATAAATACTTCATTATCAGAACTGTGATTTCTCAGTCATTAAATATCAATATATTTAAATACTGCATTCATTTAAGCATCAAACAATAGTTTGGTGTCAGTAAATGTCTTATGTTCATCAGGGCTGCATTTTTTTGATCAGAAATTCAGTATATACTAATATTGTGAATTACTATTGCTAATTAAAACAGCTCTTTTCTATTTTAATTAGTGCTGTCAAACGATCAATCACATCCTAAATAAGTTGTTATATATAAAATGCATAATATATATGTTCTGTATATATATATATATACACACACACACACACACACACACACACACACACACACACCACACACACACATACAGTACATATATTTTGAAAATATTTATACATTTATATTTATATTCATATAATTTATTTTATAAATAAATATATTTAATATATAAAAATATTATTTTTTTTTCTGAAATACATGAATGTATGTGCATTTATATATACATAATAAATATACATAGTACACACATATATTATGTAAACAAAAACTTCAATTTTCGATACAATCAACCTTGATTAATTGTTTGACAGCACTAATTTTAATATATTTTAAAATGCCATTTATTCCTGTGATGGCAAAGCTGAATTTATTTTTGAACATTTCTTATTATTATCAATGTTAAAAACATTTGTGCTGTGATTCATACTCTGATAAATAGAACGTTCAAAAGAACAGCGCTTATTGCATCTCTCTATCTATATACACATACACACACACACACACACACACAATTTACAGAACAAAAGTTTACAAATATATATATATATATATATATATATATATATATATATATATATATATATATATATATATATATATTACTGACCCCAAACTTTTGAACACTAGTGTATATTCGTTGTATACATATATATAGCATATATACACACAAACATTTTTGTACAGCAGTTAAAAATAAAGAAATATTTTGCATATGCAATTCCAATATTCTTATTTTATAACAAAAGCAGTACATTTACAAAAATGCAGTTGAATTAATATAATCATTTAGAATAATTTATTAATAATATAATATAATATATAAATATAATAATAATTAAATTAGTCATGCAATTATATAAGGAGTACAACAAATAATGTGAAGACTGTATACTATACACTATAAGATTTTAAAAGGGGAAAAAAAGCCTTTTGTCCCATGTGAAACAATGGTCTTGAATCATCACAAATAATCCATCAGCTAAAGAAAAAAAAAAAAAAAAAAAAAAAAAACTTTAAACCAGACAAAAGCACCAATGTTTAGATAACTTTACTCAATTGTTAGTTAAGTTTCATGCCATCCAAGTATACGGTCACTTAGAAAAGCTCTACTCTGCACACACTGGAATGGCAACTTCATCAATAACCACCTCTTTTTCTTCCTCCTCAGCACATTCTCTCTCCTGCCTCAGTGACCTCTTGCGCTGCTCTTCTAAGAACAAACTGGAGTTGGCCGGGATACAGAACTCACGGAAACACCGCTTGAAGTTTTCATCCAAGAAGGCATAGAGGACAGGGTTTAAGCAACTGTTCGCATAGCCCAGAGCAATGCAGAAATGCATGGCTGCCATCGAGGCCTGGCTGGTCCCAAGATCCACATGCCCCAAGGCCTGGATCAAAGCCAAGACCTGCACTGGCATCCAGCACAACACAAAAGCAGCGACCACAGACAGTACCATATAGGTGATTCTCCTCAGATTCCGGTCCTTCTCTCTAGAACCGGACAGGAGACGTACACTGTGCAGGCGTCGTACCATCAACCCGTAGCAGACACTTATGATCACCACAGGAATCAAGAAAGAGAAGAGGAACACACAAATCACAAACACAGGCCACCAGTGTTCTCTTGGTTTAGGCAAGTTCAGTATGCACTCGGCACCTGCACAGAAATAAAGTCAGCGAATGAATTGATAAAGCTGATTTAAAGTAGTGCCATGATTTACATTGAATCATGAGCAAATAGCAAAATCTTCTACAAGAGAGAATAGTGCACAAATCATTTAAAAAATAAAAAATAAAAAGCATTTTTTCTCAAAAAGTTCTTCTGAACAGTATGTTTTACAAATACACTACCATTCAAAAGTTTGGAGTCTGTACAATGTTTTTGAAATAGGTATCTTACGCTCACCATGGCTGCATTTATTTGATCAAAGATACAGTAAAAACAGTATTGTTATGGTTTTATTTACTGTTAGTTGTGTTGATTAATATTTTTTTGGAAACTGATTTTTTTTCTCTGAATCAACAAAAAGTTTTATTTGAAATAGTAATCTTTAGTAATTTAATGCATCCTTACTGAATAAAACATTAAATTGTGTGTTTGTCTATTTATTTTATTGGCCCCAGACATTTGAACTGTAGTGTATGTTTCAAAGGCAAAAAGCTATTTTATTCTACAATGGTGGTTTTTCCTGTTGCTGTAATCTTTGTTTATGTACACAAAGTCATATATATTTTAAATCAAATGCCATTTGGTTGATGTTAATTTAATATTGCATTTTTTGTTTAATGTGTGAATTTATTTGATATAAAAATCATCATGAAGAAAAATTATAACTGCACACTGTCAGCATGATTAATAAATAATAATACATTTTCTTCATTAAGCTTCCTTCTTTAACTTGAACCTCAAAACGGTGTGCGTTTGTTTTACTTTTCTACATAAAAATTATCCAACAAATATCAAACAAAAATTGGCATCCCCCTTGCAGGCTGGTCAATGCAACAAAAACTTAATTAGTGCACCTTTAATACAAAGTAAAACCGCAAATATAATCATTTTGGGTACATTAGTAAGGGTTGCTCCCATTAACCCATTAAACTGTAAAACTGTAAAGCAAGTAAACGATGGAACATCAACATGACAACATCAAAATGACAAAGCCGGATTCACATTTTCATGACATAATGAACAAACATGCTTCGGAGTGACAGGTTGACACAGGATAATGAGAAAAGAGACTACCGTAAACATCCTTCTCCTCCTCCACCTGACCCATGATCATAACAGGCAGTCCTACGGCTGACGCCAGCACCCACACAGCCACGTTGATCAGCTTGGCCCGGAGCGGGGTGCGAACTGTCAGAGAGCGCACAGGGTGGCAGACGGCTATGTAGCGATCCACACTCATTATGGTCAGGGTGAAAACACTTGTGAACATGTTGTAATAGTCAATGGCCACCACAGCTTTGCACAGAGCCAGACCGAAGGGCCAGAAACCAAGGATGACATCCGTGCCTTGGAAAGGAAGAGTCGCCAGCACTAGTGCATCAGCCAAGGCCAGGTTAAAGATGTAAATGTTGGTGGCCGTTTTCATCTTTGTGTACCTGAAGCAGGTACAAATATCACTGTTCAAATAACTTTTAATAACACATTTTATTTCATTAAATTTATATAATTATTAATGTACATTAATTTATATGAATGAATATTGCATAATACATGTGTATAAAGTCTAAGTCCAGTTTAAATTACTAATTACAAACTTAGTGTTTATAGGTCTCAAAGCAAATCCAACAATAATAATAATAATTTTATAATTATTATTATTACTTCTCTCACAACCTTGGTATTGTTAGTGTCATGCTCAACTATTTGTGCTACAAGAATGGTATTTATGCATTTTATCAATAAGTGGGTTGATAATTAAAGTACATTTTAGAATATTATAGGACATATATAAGACATTATGAATAATAAAAAAAATCATCAGAAATCAGAAAAGCATTCAGTGGAAACCAACTTTCACATTATATTTAATAGGAAATAGTTTTAGTTTAGTATATTTGTATAGTTTTAGTAATCCTTGGAGATGGAGATGCATGCATGCAAAACACACAATATTATCATATATAACAGTATTATCATATATTGATCGTCTGCCATTGTTTGCGATGCCATGCTAGTTGACATGACCTATTGACAAAGACAAGGACAAGCAAGAGCATCATTTAAAAAGCAAATGACAAAACTACAGATGGATCTTCAGGTTATTAGGATTAGGGTTAAAGGCATAGTTTGCCTAAAAATGATGCCCTCCGAGATATAGATGAGGTTTTTCATCCGAAAAGATTTGGAGAAATTTAGATCACTTTACATCACTTGTTTACCAACGGACCCTCTGCAGTGAATGGGTGCCGTCAGAAAGAGAGTTCAAACAGCTGATAAAAAGATCACAATAATCCACAAGTAATCCACACAACTCCAGTCTATTAAAGGGTTAGTTCACCCAAAAATGAAAATTAGCCCATAAATTACTCACCCTCAAATCATCCTAGGTGTATATGACTTTCTTCTTTCATACAAGAAGTATGTTAATATAACAGTCTGTTATATTAAAAATTGTCTTTGATCTTTCAAGCTGTTTCATGGGACTCAGTGGGTGTAGCATGCATCAGTACAAAAGAAGTTAAATAAAAAGCACCCATCCATAAAAAAAGTGTCTCACACAGGGGGGTGAACAAAGGCCTCCTATAGTGAATTGATGCATTTTGTAAGAAAAATATCCATATTCAAGACATAATAATCACTTTAATCTAGCTTGCGCCAACAGTTGTACACAGAAGCAGCTCCGGGAGTATGATGTATGAGGTCAGTGCTGCGCATGTGCCGGTGAGTCTTGTGAAAACCAACATTTGTTAACAAAGTTTTCTTACTTTAGCAAAGGAAAACCAGTCTCCTCTTGGTTTATATCGAAATCATCATTTTGTACTTCTAATTAGTGACCATTGTTTTGTTTTGATTTCTCCCCTGCGCTTCCGCGTTCATCACGGAATCCATACATCATCCGCCCGGAACTGCTTCTGTGTACAACAGTGAGCGCAAGCTCCATTAAAGTTATTATTATATTTGAATACAGATATTTTTCTTACAAAAATGCATCATTTCACGACAGGAGGCGTTTGTTCACCCACCGGAGCTGTGTGCGACATTTTTTTACGGATGGGCGCTTTTTATTTAACATCTTTTGGACTGATGCATGCATCACCTGCTAAGTGCCATGAAAAAGCTTGAAAGATCAAAGAAAATTTTTTATTTAACTCCAACTGGATTTGTCTGAAAGAAGAAAGTCATATTCACCTAGGTTAACTTGAGAGTAATTTATGGGCTAATTTTCATTTTTGGGTCAACAAACCCTTTAATTAATGTCTTGTGAAGTGAAAAGCTGCATCCATCAAGACATTTTTTAACCTTAAATCATTGCTTCTAACTAAAATAGAAGTCCTCTAATCTTATTTTTTTCTATGGAAAATTCATCTTGTCTGGATCAGGAGAGAAGTATGTGCAGATCAAGCACCTTTTAGAAGTGAAAACAGTTCAAAACAGTTCTAAGCAAATATGTTGGTGGATTTTGATATAAGAGGACAACAAGGGACAGATTCCTTAAATCTGTTCTGATGAAGAAACAAACTCATTTACATCTCAAATGACAAGCGGGCAAGTACATTTTCAGCTAATTAAATTTTTTGGGTGAACTACACCTTTGATGAATATTTAATATGAATTATAAAGCAGCCATGCTTATCTTCAAATATTATCCAATTTAGGCATAGACTGTTTCTTTCTGGATATAAAAGAAAGACTATGCCAGTAATGTTGTGAAAACCTTGTTTAAAATCCTCAAGAGGTAGGACTGACACTTTTCATTCCAAATTCAGTGAAGCTCAGAGACAGGCTGGGATCTTCGAAGGTAAAGAAATTGCAGGTGGTGCTTGGTAACCAGCCTAGCAACAGGTTTTAAAATAGGCCCATAGGACTATATATCAGAATGTCTGAGTAATGACCATAAAAGTGAATGCATGAACACACACATTATAACACTAAAGACAAAGACTCATTGCCTTTCCCTGTATACACAAATCACAAGCATGAACAACTACCTTTAAAGATGTTTTCTCTTAAAAAACATGAAGTGATAGAGCAAATCTATTTTCTGACTTATAATTACGAGGCAGTTTTCCTTGTACATTAGATCAGCAAGGAATTCCTTCATAATTATACCTTCAACAAAATACAAGCATGAGAGGGCGAGACAAAATTGCTACATGGCCATGCTTGTCATGTTAAAGTGAACGACCAGGCGAAGAGTGCAAGTTGGTAAATCAGAGGGACATTTTGCATGGTCTCTTCACAATCGAACCTACATAAATTCCTCTTTCTCTGAATAAGACCTCAGGAATGGCTGAAACAATGTTTAATGATTATAAAACTCATTGTGCATTTTGCTAATACAAACTCTTGCTGTGCTGATCGAAAAGCTGTGTCTTGGCCCCCGTCTACAGCTGTTTCACAACATGGAGGTTTGGACAAGAACCAAATGTTTATTTAGCAATGTAATGAACAAGCAGACTTGTGACACGACGCTGGCAGAACAAGTGCTACGATGGATTAGCTAGCACCAGAAAAGAGAAAATGGTGTCGCTTCAAGCTAATATTTCACTGTGTTAATGTACAGTTTCCACTACAGGGCAAAAACATGTCAAGAGCTCTAACTGGTGGTTAACAACCGAAAAATGAATTGCAGGTCTGTTCTGGTGATAACATAGCCATGTAATCATGCATAGTTCAACAATCAAAAGAAATAGGAATCAAAAGAAAACTACTGAGGAGAAAGCACTTCTCATATCTTTAGTTGCATCTAATTAAATTGTTTTGTATTTTAGAAAGGTCTATTTCCAACTTCATGGTACACATCTTTTTTTTTTTTTTTTTTTTTGATGTGAAATCTTGAATGATTTTTGTAAACCTAAAAAAAATTTGCAGTACTGAAGCAACTTGGGTTTACTAGATTATCACTAGAAAATCATGTTAAAATGTAAGTATCAAAAATAATACAACACAAATAAAACTACAGAGCTCTGATCATAAATTGAGCATTTAAATGTCATCTTGCTAAGACCTTATTGGAAGATAAAAATAACAACTGACATTTATATGGATTTATGTAGGTAGCCTGCTATATAAAAATCTGACTGATTTACATTACAAGCGATAAGAATTTCATCTTACTATGTAGGTGTTTTTCTCCTCCTTGAGTGTGAGCTATTTATTTTTGCTATATTATACTATATGGGCCACAAAAGCCTTATGTATCAATATATGACACATATGTTCCATTATTTTATGTGTCAGGTGCATTGAACTGGTTGTTCTCCTCTATACTTCTCTATATTGAGCTCTTCCTCTAACACACACACTTATAATGATGACCCCGAACACTTATTCTCACCTGATAATTACATACATGACCAGGCAGTTCCCCACGAGCCCCACCACGCACACTATCAAGTAGACCACAACGACAGTGATCTTTGCGCCCTTGGGTAAAGGCTCGTCTACATCATCAAGCTCACTCAAATTCCCCTGAAAACGCGAGTCGTTGAACATCTGTTGGACGTCGGACAACTCGAGCAACTCCATCGTGAAGAAAGCACACTCAACTGTTGATGAGAAGATAAGAAATTAACAAAAACTTATGTATGTCTCACAACAAGCAAATGAACAGAAGAAGTGAATAGGGTTTAAAGGACGCCTACACCCTTTAATATCTTTATATCCTCTTTGAGAGAGTAGTATTGTTAAGTACTTACACCATTAAAGAGCAGATCAAGATTGAAGTATATGACGCTCTCCGGTGAAACTGAAGAGAGATGGATCCATCTTAAACCAAGAAAAACGCTTAAGATTTAATGCTCATGAGACGAATCTCCTCACCGTAGAGTCCGACGTTCACTTCTCGCACATCGTTACAGTAATCAAACATTGCGCGTGCGCGTAAGTGTGTGTGTGTGTGTGTGTGTGTGTGTACAAGTTTAGCTCCAGGGTTGGTTGCTACACTTTTCATTCCTTGTTGAATATCTCTGGTGGAACAAACATTAACATAACCTAACCAGGGACAAAAGAAATCTTGGTCCTTAGGTGAAAAAACATATATATTTTTGTCTTAACAATATTCACAATCTTTAAAAAAAAAATTATTAAAAAATTAAAAAAAGAACAAAATAAACATTTGAAAATTATAAATAATAATAATGATAACAATTTATACAAATATTTAAATTATCACTAGAAAGACTTTATTTCGCTCCTCAATATATGATGTAGGAGCAAAGAAGAAAGTTATTTTAAATTTAATAGCAATGCCAATATTGGACAGTTATGTCTGCAGGGTTTTAAATAAGCTTTAGCCTATCTATGGAAACACTGAGGCATCCAGCCAAAAGTGCATTACTATAATTGAGTCTTGAAGCTATGAAAGGATGACCTAACTTTTCAGTGTCTGGAATAGGTAGAAAAATTCCCATATAAATTTATCAAAAGAAAATGACTTGACATGTAGTCTTTAATGCCCTTGATGTAATCTGCCATCTTGGAAAACCATCAAATTTCATCTGGTCTAGAAGAAATATAGAGCTGTATGTATTCTGCATAACAATGAACGCTAAAGGCTAATAAGCTTGGCTAAAGGAACATTTACAAACAGTGTTTACTGCTTTATACTGAGGGAAACTGCCCTCTGCTGAAGGGTTTCACAAGATTTGAAAGTGCAACCTTTTTTTTTTTTTTTTTTTTTCTGTGGAATTCACCATGCTGCCCTCCAGATCACAAATTAAATATATCGTATGACTGTTTCAGAACAATGAATTCTGAACAAAAACAATAGGTGGATAATACTGTTTAAATAGAGAGACTGGGTGCAGCACTGACTAAGACAGAGATGAAAATGATGTGGACCATAATGCAGTTAAAGGCCGTTAGGCTAGCCATGTGTCTTCTGATGAGACTAGTTATATAAACAATTAAAATGCACAGAAATATAATGAGGATTCGAAAATCATAATGCTTTCGAAATCACGATGCATGATATGGTAGCTTTATGCTTTAAAATGCTTTCCTTACCCTACATGCTGCTCAGTAGCCTATATAATGCACAGAGCTAGATAAAATACTCATATAACCTTGAGAGGAAAATTTACAATGCCTTTGCCAGTGCCATCTTATTTACAGTGAAAGCCTTTACTCATGGCTGCTGGTGATGCAGTATGACAGAGAGACAGCGAGAGAGAAGTGAAGCTGGAGAATATTTATAGTGATGTTGTGTTGTGTGCTACAGAGTGTTTTTAAGATAGCACACACGGCTAGCACTACTGCAGTTCGTGGTGAAGATAAATGAGGGGATATTTTGTATCCCGGTGGAGAACACTCATTGAAATGTGAGGCAATCAATTTTCGACCTGCACTCACAAAACAGCAGCTCTGGAAAGCAGAGGTTGGAAAACTCAGAGCGGTGCCAGGGAGAAAATGAGCCAATGATCTGGAGAGGAAACGGAGATGATAGCGGTGACAGGCAAGAGACAATGTAGTGACAGGTGGGTGAGAAACAAAAGGTATAAAAACAAGTAATATGAAATGGACAGTGTGGATTATTCATTTGAAATGCTCTTCCACAGCAAGCCAGTTTATATATATATATATATATATATATATATATATATATATATATATATATATATATATATATATATATATATATATATATATATATATTTCATATCTGCCTCAAAGCATTTGTGTTTAAGCAGAAAAAAGCATGCTGGATACATTTCTTTCTCTCTCAAAAGAGATTTTGTATATACGATTAGACAAACACAAAATTACCCCTGTGAATGAGAATCACCATTACATCACAATTAAACACCCTCCAGTGCAACTCAATGAGGAGTAATGGCTAATAGAAACACTTAGAAAGTCTGAGATAATGAAATTCACAATGCCAGTGACCTGAATGCTCAATAAAACCATGTTCTTAAGAGTTCTGCATGGAATGTAGCAATCATTATAGATTTAAGAAGAGGAGAATAGAGGGAAATTGTATCACGCTCAATAACTGAAATGAGAAGTAATGATTAAACTTAATCAGCATATCATGCATTAAGGCACCCTATCTGTCAGAGAAAGAATGGCTATTTCACACAAGTGTCTTTAAGATCACTGAAACTAGTTTTTAATCTTTTTTTATGCTACTTGTCTGAAGTTAACCTGATGGAGATCAATGAGCTTCTAGCTAGTTAGTTAAACCTATCAGTAGCAATGCAGATTTTATTTTTATTATTTTAATGTGTATTAATTGATTAAAAAAAAAAAAAAAATTACGGCTGCTAGATCATTTTAACCGAAGTTAATAGTCTTTAGATTTATACGTATATATATATATATATATATATATATATATATATATATATATATATTGTGAATGTACACTGAAATCAGTATAATGGCCTTGGTATATATTACCATAAAATAAAATATTGCGAGTAATTTAATATATTTGTAGAGCTTTTAAAATTACATCAGTTTCTTTCTGATTAAGAGAATATGTTAACGTCATGAAAAAGTTTAAATTAAAACATGATATCACCATGCCCTCTTCTGGTGGTATTAGGTATTACGGAACAGCAGTTTATAATCATCTGGTCCACTTGTTAGTTTAAGGGGAAGGGCATAAATACCTAATTATTTTCATACATTCAGTTTGAAGCATTTTCATTTCTGCTTCATTTACGCAAGAAACATAGGCCACTTCTGGAAAAAAATAACATAACCTGCTGAGCAGTGCACTCTTCATGCACATTTATTAATTATCTACATTGAACACAACACGAGCAGCAGCATTTTATGCCACAGGAGGCGACAGAGTTTCACTTTCAAGCTTTTAAGCCTATATGCAAAGCACTCCCAAACCACATAGCATAAGAGATAAATATAGTCATATATATACACGCCCATTAGTATTCATGTATTGTACATAAATAATTATTAACACTTTAAAACAAGATTTGGTTTTACTTTATTTTATGGTGTCCTGGTTACAGTGTAATTATAAATTTAAGTATAGTGATGGTTAATTACCATATGGTTTGGATTAGGGTTATACTTAATTTATTGTTATTATAATAGTAAGTACATGTAACGTGTAACAAGGACACCTTAAAATAAAGTGTTAACTAAGATTTATAAAATTGCTAATGAATGAGTGTTAATTTAAACAAACAAACAAGTTTAATTGTGTTAAAATCAAAGTGGTACTAAAGTCACACCCAACAGGGATGCATTCATTACTCTTCTGCACCACTTCAAATTTAAACACTGATGAGGAAAATTATGTTGAATGATGAGAACGCGTAAAGGAATGGATTGAGACACGAGTTGGCATAACTCAGTCCCGTGATAAAATAAGAAATACCTATAACCAGAGGAGTGGTGGGCAAGTTTGAGGTGAGGGCGACCACCGTACTCAGGTGGAAGGGTGTCCAACAAAACAAGCAAACGGCAAGCACGACGAAGACCATCACTGTGACTCGTTTCTTGGCTTTGTCCAGAGCCTTCCCATTTGAGTTGAGACACGTGCGTCTCAGCTTGTAGAGCATCACGCTATAGAGGATGCATATGGTTGAAACTGGGATGACAAAACCGAGGACCAGCGTGTAGATCCGACTGGCTTTGAACCAGAAACGCTCAGGACTTGGGAAACTCAAAACGCAGCTCTTCCGGCTCTCCGCATCGTCGGGACTCACATAGACGCCGGCGAAAACGGTGAAGGGCATCACGATGAGAATGACCAGAGCCCAAATGCTCAGGCTGACCGTTTTGGCTGACCTGTAGGTCCGGTGGGGCATCCGTTTGGAGCGCAACGTGGACACCACGACCAGATAGCGGTCCACACTCATCAAAGTCAAGAAGAAGATGCTGGAGAAGATATTGTAGTGGTCTATGGACAGAATCACTTTGCATAAAATCTCTCCAAACGGCCAGTAGTTTAACAGGTGCTCGGCTATGTTGATGGGCAACACCAACGTGAAAAGGTCGTCGGCGATGGCCAAATTCAAAATGAATAAGTTGGTGACAGTTTTCATTTTAGGCGCCTTCAAAATCACGTAAATAACAGCGGTGTTGCCCGTGAGTCCCACAGCGCATATGATTGAGTAAATAACCGGTAGCCAGATGTAGAAGTCAGGGTAGAGCATACACGCTGGAGACGTGCAGTTGGTTTGGTTGTAATCCGGACTGGTCACGGTGGATGAAGATTGCATTGTTTTATTATCCATTGTGTCTTTGAATTCTATTAAAAAGCAGAACCTTTTAAAAGCAGAGAAAGTAAAAGTTTACAACAGAAGGAAAAACTGCATGCAATTGCTGCATTGTTTTCTGTAGAGAAGTCAAATATTGTTATTGTTTCAGTGATTGTTTTCTAAATACATTTTATCTAAAATATGTTTGGCATATATTCGTACAGTTATTCTTGTTTACCTTTTTAGTAAATAAATGTTAGTTAAGCATGTAAATATTTAAAACACTTAAATAGTTTTGAAATGTAATATTGTGTTTCATTTCACGAAGTTGAAAATTCATTGAAGTCAACATAAAAGTAAAAACATTGAGAATTAGTCATCTTACCTGACAGATCCAGGCATACGGGATCTTCTGCTGATCTGCTCTATTGGTATTCAATGGACACTTTGTGGTAAATGGCAGAGCGCAGCGCTTTTACGCGCTCGATTTCATGCACGTATGATGAAAGACAGACCCTGCACCAGTCTGTTATATCATTTTCATCTTGTATTGTCCAACAGGAAACACAGTAAGTCTCATAAAGTTTAATTTATCCACTTAGTCTTATGAAATAAATGACTGTATTGTAGCAGAACACTGTTCTTCTTAGGAGTCAAAAAGTAAAACACCAATCAGACTCATAACCTAAAAATAAGTAAATAAATATAATAAAATAAATGAAAATAGAAATATAATTGAAATTACATAATACACAAAAATAGGCTAAATTATCAAATCAACACTTACAAGTGGTCAAAATGGACTTAAGCTATTTTCTTCATACAAAAAAAAAAAGTACTGACATTTGCAATTTGAAATACTGTATGTGAGTGCATAAGTTAAGAAAAGAATAGTGATGTTAATGGGTACTTGTAAAGCCAGGATGCCTGCAGCCTTTTGTCAGCATGTTCAAGCCTTATTTAAAGGCTATTTTTAACATAGTTGTTGCCATAGCGATTTACAAGTCAACTTTTCTCTCTCTCTCTTATAACCCTCTTAATGCAGATGACCACACACTTCAGGATTTCATTTAAATATATTATTCTCTAACATCAGCATGTTACTCTGCTGGAGCTTTAATCATCAGGATATCATGTATGCAGACACCTGCTGATATGTTGTACATGGACATAATTTAATTTTTCATATTTTAATGTATTATTATTATTTTTTTTTTGCAGTGCTATTTTTAATTTGAGATAATGCATTAGTCTCAATTTCTGCATTAGGCTTTCTAAATATATAATGAAATTAGAGGAATACAACAGTCAAGATAAGAAAAAGCAAGATAAGAAGCATGTAGTGTCTATGTAGAGTTCATTTTAGATTATTTAAAACTGAGAAATTAACCGTGGCAGTACACAAAGCATCACTGCAGATGTCATTTCTCACAAAATATATTTGCAGCTGTCAAGGTAAAGATAATATATATATATATATATATATATATATATATATATATATATATTATATATATATATATATATATATATATATATATATATATATATTCTTCCAGTATTCACAAACGGGGTTTCAGAAGTCACTTATGTTTTATGTATAGTAGACCACATATGTCATGTCATTCTATAAAATTAAGTAAAAGCACTTAAGATGTGTGATTTAAAGTAGCTTTCACACCGTAAATCAGAGGCCATAATGTTGTCCTCGAGTAGATGCATATATGTTCTGATTTAGCCATGACAAATTATCAATCAAGGTAACACATAAAAAAGAAAAGTGCCATTAGTAATGTGATAGCAACACATGCCTCAGAAAGTCTCAGTTTCTACATTAAATGTAAAAAAAAAAAAAAAGAACAATAGTAAGAGTAAACAGGAGTAAAAAAGACGCAGAACACAGCAATTTGAACAGCAATTTGAACTTTTATGATAAAGCCAAAAGAAGGAAATGGAGTCTGGGATGATCGATGGACAGGGAAAGGTTGCCAATGCGGAAAACAGATTGTCATGACTCACGACTTAAAGACTGATTTGACTTAGAAGTGGGTGTTGAGGAAGTTTCAGTGGTGCATGGGGGAAGGGTAATTGATCACCATTTTAAAGCTTAAGTTTCCTGTTGATACTACACTCATACTGCATCTGCTATGGGAGAAAGCCTTTTTTTCTCCTGAACTGAAGCCTTTTTCCAATCATGCAGGGAAACTGCATGGCCATTGCTTTGTGCAGTGTATAAAAAATGAACCAATGGCTCGGCAGCAGAGCTGCATGAGCATTTGGTGACAAAGCCCGCCAGAGCCCACCAGAATGGGCGGGGCATCTGGCTATATAAGTGGCCGTTCGCCACAGGATTCTCAGATTTCACTTCATTTTCATTTTTTGATGTTTCAGCAATGTCAATGCTCTATGCTGATCTGAAGTCTGCTTGCTGTTGAAACTCCTACACAGCTGGAATCGGGACAGCTCAGCACGGCTGACCTGCTTCTCCACCACTTCAGTTGACACAGCAGTTCCAGTCCATTTCCCCTGCCGCCATCTGGTGTTTCTAAAAGAGCTTGCTAAAAGAGCTTGGCAATGTTGCAAATGTTGCGCCATTTGTGCGGGTCTCCCATGCACTCCGATGATGGCCACAACGAGTGCATTTCCTGCTTAGGGAAATCCCATGCGGAAGCTGTGCTCTCGGGAACTGAGTGTTCTCACTGCGAGAATTTCAGTCTCGCCTCTCTTTGCTTGAGGAATGCTTTCTTTTTAGAGAGCAACTCCGTCCCTCACACCCTCCCGTTTTCTTCATCCCATGGACCTGTGAGGTAAAAACAGCGGGGCAGAGGACTCGAGCATCCGGCTGCAAGCGAGCTCACATTGACCAAGATCCCACGTGCCTTGCCCTCGCCCTAGAGAGAGAGTTCTCCCATCTTTTTCTCACAGTCTGACCAGCGTCCCTCTACTGGTGCGAGTGACCTGGTCTCATTTGGGGGAAGTGAGGACCAGCTGCTTGATGACAGTATGTTATTAACAGCCTCGGATGCAGAGGAGCTGTTGGGCACTGAATAGAAGGGGTCTGATAAATTGCCTCCCCTGGATGAGTCTGTGGCCGTGTACCTCTGCCCACCCACGGCTATCGGCTGGAGAGCAAAGGCCGCTCACCCATCCAAGCTGTGTAGGATCAAGGATGTGGATAAGATCCCCTTCCTTGATGCTCCAATCTCTCCCAAGGGTCTCTTCGGACTGGCGGTCGAAGGATTCGCCGATGTTTCACAGAGGCACAGAAATCGTCCTAAGCTATGCAACATTTCCTCCCAAAGTGCTCCAGCTCCGCTGCTGCTTCTAGTTGCCCAAAGTCTATGCTGACTCACCAGCCCGCAAAGCCAGTACCTGCCGCCCCCCCTATTCAGCCTGCTAAGGCTCAGCAGATGCTAGGACGCTCCCGCTCGGACAGACGCTACCCTCTTTCTAAGTGCCAGGGACCCCAACCCAAGACTGCGTTGGACCCAGCACCTCAGGCATCTTCCTGATCTGCGAGACAGGAAGAGGATGGGGCCAGGTCTCGCTAAGTCCGGACCGCCTCCCAAGCAGCCTCTCTTAGACCTCCTGACACCCCGTTCAACTCCGGGTACAGAGGAAAATGTGTTTTTTGCAAACAATGGGTCCGTTCAAGCGCCGGAGCAATCAGCCGCTGTTACAGTGGGAAAAATAAAACTCAAACATTTTCAAAAAGAGAGCAAACTCCTTCTTCCATTACTCACGAGTATTCTGCCCTAGTGCAGCAAGTCACTCGAGTTAATCCAACCCCTCGCCACACAGGCCGAGGCCTGGCAGACCATCCCCGGAGTGTCGAGATAGGTCATGGGGATAATAAAATGAGGATATTCATTCCAATTCGCTCGAAGACCCCCGTGCTTCAGCAGCGTGGTCCTCACCTTAGTGCAAAGCAAGGACACCTATTCTACAGCCGTCACTTCCTTGTCCCCAAGAAAGATAGTGGCCTCCAGCCCATCCTCGATCTCAGACGACTGAATCACGCCCTCATGAAGGGATCGTTCAGGATGACTATGCTGAAACAGATCCTTGCGCAAATTCACTCAGGAGACTCATTCTTTTCCCTGGACCTGAAGAATGCATACTTTCACATCCAGATAGCCCCCTGTCACAGGCTATTCTTGAGATTCACTTTTGAGGGAGTGGCTTATCAATACACGGTCCTTCCCTTCGGACTGTCCCTGGCCCCCTCACTTTTACGAAGTGCATTGACGTGGCTCTTTCCCCTCTGAGACAGATGGGTATCCGCTTTCTCAACTACCTCGATGACTGGCTCGTTCTGGCCCAGTCGGAAGCAGAACTAGTATCACACAGGACCCTCCTCCTCAGCCACCTAGAGCATCTGGGACTCAGGGTAAATTTTGCAGAGAACGCTTTGTTCCCCAGCCAGAGAATATTGTTCCTGGGAACAATTTTTGACTCAGCCCAAATGAGAGCTGTAGTCATGCCAGAACAGGCTCTGGCCATATGGAGGGCGGTGACCTCCTTTGAGATTGGTACCACTCACCCTCTCAAAACATTTCAGAGGATGCTGCGCCTAATGGCTGAAATGCATCACGGATTCCTGCAGATCAGGGTGAATCAGGCCTGTATAACAACCCTGGCCCCCTGGAAGAGCTCTCGCTGAATGGAACAGAACGTGACCATGGAAATGGTTTGCAGAAGGACAGTTGTCATGACAGATGCCTCCAACACAGGTAGGGGAGCACTGTGCGAAGCCATACCGACTTTCGGCCACTGGTCGGAGGTGGAGAAAGGCTTCCACATCAATTGGCCCAACCTACTTCTTTATGCATTTCCCCCGATCACCCTGATCCCACAGGTAATCAGGGAACAAAAACACAAGGTTCTTCTGGTGGCCCCTCTCTGAATGAACCAGCTGTGGCTATCAGAGCTGACTCAGCTGTTGGTAGTGGCCCCTTGGCCCATTCCGTTGAGACAGGATCTCCTCTCTCAAGTGAACATCTATGAGATGCCTTACTTCCGATCTGTCAGAGGTGTTGTCATTCCTGCAAGAGCTGCTGGATAAGGGACGCTCCCCATCCACTCTCAAAGTCTATGTGGCAGCTATAGTGGCCTTTCATGCCCCTATTGTGGGCCAATCAGTGGGCAGAAACAGCGCAGCTATCTGCTTCTTAAGGGGTGTCAGGAGGCTGAATCTGCCTGGTCCACTAACCGTCCCTTCATGGGATCTGCCCACTGTACAGAGGGCTCAGAAGGGCCCTCCTTTTGAGCCGCTACAGTCAACCAACAATCGGTCATTGTCACTGAAGACTGCTCTGCTTCTGGCAATAGCATCAGTAAAGCAAATAGGGGACCTGCATGCAATCTCTCTATAAGACCTGCCAGCCTGGAATTCGGGCCTAAGAACTCTAAGATCATCCTGAAACCAAGGCATGGTTACGTACCAAAGGTGCTCTACACTCCATTCAGAGCAGAGGTCATACGCTCTCTGCACTTCCCCCCTCTGAAGAGGACAGAGAGTTATCTCTGTTCTGCTCTGTCAGAGTTCTGAGAATTTACATTGAGCGTTCTGCCCCTAATAGATGGTCGGAACAACTCTTTGTCAACTTCGGTAACCACACCAAAAGGCATCCTGTCACGAAGCGAAGACTCTCTAGATGGATAGTAGATGCCATCACACTAGCATACTCTTCCTTGGGCCTTCAATGTCCCATCGGAGTTTGGGTCCATTCTACCAGAGGCATCACCTTGTCTTTGGCATGGTCCAGTGGTGTGTCCATTGCAGATATTTGTGAGTCGGCCGGCTGGGCCTCGCCATCCACATGTGCAAGGTTTTACAACCTGGAAGTCCCAGCCTTGCAGGTCAGGATCTTCTTCGCTTGAAGGGACATGCGCTGTGTTACACAAACAGATCTAAAGTACAAGTGTAGTATCGACAGAGAATGTACTCGGTTACTAATGTAACTTCAGTTCCCTGATATACCATGGCCGAAGTTGCAGGAGTACTCTGAAACGATTCACCAGGCCGGGTATGACCTCAAGAAGCTCAGCCCGTCTTAGCCTTGGGTTGTTGTTAACTTCTCTATGGGCATTGTTTTGCTTATGGAATTTATGATACTTATAGTTGTTCCTCTGCCATTGACAGTACAAGTGTAGTATCGACAGAGAATGTACTCGGACAGTACAAGTGTAGTATCGACAGAGAATGTACTCGGTTACTAATGTAACTTCAGTTCCCTGATATACCATGTAGCCCCTATCCCTATGTAGCCGCACAACTCAGTTGTCACTTCAGTCGAAGTAATCTGAGAATCCTGTGGCAAACACACGCTTATATAGCCAGATGCTATATTTTTATAGTTTTTTATACACTGCATGAACCAATGGCCGTGTAGTTTCACTGCATGATTGAAAAAAGACCAGTTCAGGAGAAAAAAGGCTTTTTCCCATAACGCTTAGCAGATGCAGTACTCATTCCCGTATCTCAGAGAACCATGGTTACGTTAGTAACCGAGTACGTTATTAAGTTCTTTTATTCAAACTATGGAAACTACAGCTATTTTTTAAATTAGAGTTTGCACATTAAGTGTAGGTTGTTGTGTGTAACAGAACATTTTTTTTACAATAAAACAAATAAACTGTGACACAAATTTGTTTCAATGTGAAATTAAGGGGGAAAAAAATCACTGAAAAATCTTAAAAGATGAGTGAAGAAAAATTACCTCTTTCTCCAGATTCTGAATCTAATAATCAAAACGAAGTATCTTGATACAGTAATCAAGACATAATAAACATTTATTCAACACTGCAGGTTATTTACAGTGTCATGCAGTGTTAGCAGCTGCATAAAACTAATAAAATATTAATTGCTTATGCAAGACAGTTTGTTTCTGTTATCGTCTGATACTCATTACCTGTTAGTAATACCAGAATAATATCACAAATGCTGGTCTAGACCAGTTCACTACTCAAAATGCAAAATTAACTGAGTACCTTTTACATTTACATACCGTTTCAATCAATTAAATCCCATGTGTGCAAACTGATCCATCACATTTAAAAACATATACTCTGCCTTGCATGCATTGATTAGCCAATTCAATTATTCAGCCTTTTGTTGAATTGGCACAGACCCTGCAATTTTACTTACATTTTGTGTACCAAAACCATTTAAAAACGACTGTTTTGAAAAGTGGCATCAAGGGCACCAACAGCACTGAAAGGCCCTTTGCTATGAAGTAGGCTATGACAAATGTACTTTTTAGACTGTGTAGTAGACAAAGGTCAAAACATTGAATTTGCTTGATTTGTATATTTTTGACAGCAGTTGTGCTTTATATCTTGCCTCAAAGGTTTAATTTCTATTAAATGTGAATCAAAGCAGAATAAACAAAAACAAAGTACAAATAGAGCATCAGGAACACTGTGTAATAGAACAAATCACACCTCGTCACCTACCTCACCTTTTCTCTTTTTCTCACCACTTCTCCTCAGTCAGGTAAACAGAAATGCTTGTAATGACTGCTCTTTATAGATGTGATATTCTTTGTGGTGTCAGTCAGAAGAGCTTTGATCTGTGTTAAATATTCCCTCACTCATCTTCATTCCCTCTGCACATTTCTATATGGTGTCTGATTTGAATTCTTATTGTGTCCTGTTGAATTACAGACAGTGTGGTTTGTGATCTCATCATGCCAGCTGATGCTACTTAGGTATCTTTATGTTGAGATGAGATGGAAGCTGTTTTTTCTGTCTGGAATCCAGTTTTCAGTCAAGGCCCACAAGTTAAACGCAAAAGGATAATTTATAAAAAAAAAAAAATAAATAAAAAAAAAATACAATTTTGTCATTATTTACTCACACTCATGTCATTCCAAACCTATATGACTTTCTACATCTTTGGAACAAAAAAAAGAAGATACTTTAAAAAAATATATAAATTTTCCTGCAGAAGAAAAAAGAAACAACAAGAGAGTGCGTACATTATATTTTCATTTCATTTTAAATTTGTATTTGTATTTCTTTAAAGATCTGTGCTAAAGTCAGGATTCCAAAAAAAAAAAAAAAAAAAAAAAAAAAAAAAAAAAACAGATTTACTAAATTACAGGTTAGAAAAATGTCCTTTAAAAACCATTTTATATTCAGAATATTTTTGTTTATACAAGTAAAACTTGTAAGTAAATAAACAAAATGTCCTTTTTCTTCAACTGTCTTCTCTTTTTCTGATGACCAAAGTGCCTACATAAACGTGTGGCCCAGCAGGATGACCAAAGTGCCTGTAATGATTTAATTTATGCACATGTATTATTCTGTGACTGGGCATCTACATGCCAAAAATACAGATTCTTTATTGGCATCAATGGTTCTATGAAGAACATTGAACATCCATGGAACCTTTCAAATGCAGAAAAGGTTCCTTATAGTTGATAAAGGTCCTTTAGATTTTTAAAATGTTCTTCAAAATGGTTCTTTTAGGAACTGTTCACTGAAAGGTTCTTTTGGGAACCAAAAATGGTTCTTTACTGCAAAAACACCCTTTTGGAACCTTGATTAGTTGCAAAACCTTCAGAGTGGTTAAAGCAAATTTCTTCAGATGTACTTGCAAAATAGGACACAGTGTACTTTTCAAGGACAAAGGAACTCCACAGCACAAAAGAAATGTAGGCTGAGTGATGCAGGGCCAGACAGCTCCACCATATGCTTCATGCTGGAATCTGAGAATGCTAGGTTGAAGTACATCTTCAAAGTGTGTCTCATCACATGCTGAATTCCTACACCAATCCTTATGAGTGAGGATCTGTGTATTTATAACCACAGCTAAAACATATTAAAGGAATTTAGCAAAAACCATGTTTTATCAGCCTCTATTGGCCTTATAATAAAGCAAAAAAATATGAAAATAGGCATTAAACATACAAATCTTAAGCTCTCTGCACTATTGATATCCATTAGAAGCAAGATTTGGTCACTCGAAAACAGCAAGTGCAGACAAAGGGAAAATAAATAAATAAATAAAAATTTACTAAGTTATAATCCTTAGATCTGAAATAGAGCATTATTTTTAGCTACATTGTGCACATTGTGTTTTGCATGTTTTCATAAAAAATAGAATATCTGCATTTTCGGCATAATTTTATATCTTTATAACTCTCTATATCTGGAACTCTGAGACTCAAGCAGCTTTCTTTTCTGTTCACTGGTCCTTGATGGCCCAAGCTTTTGCAAATCTTTATTCAAGATTCCTTCTCTTATTTCAGGGATGATTTGTCAAATAAGTCTCTTTAAGGCTTTTTTCTTCTATTTTCATTTTTGGTAAACTTATCATTCCACCCTGTGGGCTTTGAAATCATTTCCAGCCAATAAAAAACAGCGTGTTAGCACCTCTTTGCCAATGCATAAATGAGTTGTGCTGGGCCAATTTTCAGTAATGGCAGGAAGTGAATGCATTAAAATGTTCTCTCTCTTATTTCATCCTTATTTCTTTACCAGCGGCAGTCTGTACTCTCGCTCTATAAACAGGCCTCATGGATTAACAACATTGGTACCTCAATTAGCACATTTATTATGTGCAGATGTTTTCCAGCAGGCTGTAGGGTTCACTGATGTATTGAGAGTGTCCGCACATTATTATGTGGACATGTTAGTTTTACACTTGGGTGCCTGTGTGTTTGCAGTTTAGGACATTATGGAGTAAAGATGGAGGAATTTTCACATTTTGAGTGTTATTACAGAGTCCACAGGGCCAGAACTTTCCTTTCAGGACACATAAAATGGATTTGGTTTAGGTGTCCAAAAGATACTGCTAACCAATCTCAAATCATCAGGCCTCTTCCTCTTCCTGATTAACAGCTCTTGCTGATTTATGCATTTAATAATGTTTGCAAACAGCTTATTGTTCTTTAATGGACTCCTTGCAGTACAAAATGTATTATAACAATAAACCTGACATTTTCTGATTATAGGTACCATAATCTTAAGTAGCCACAATTGCATTCATAATATTTTAGAAAGAAACACTATTGTTCAAAAACAATCAAATCATAACTGCTGATATTATGGCTTTATTTATATAAAAATATATTATCAGACTCTGCATGACTTAAAAAAAAAGATCATTAAAAAATATATAAAGCATAATCTCAGAGACAGAACTTCATATGCAGTACTTTATTAGAAAGCAACACATCCGGTGACTTTCTCCCTCCTTTTATTCTTAAATCTAGCACTCAAAGAGAAAAAAATCTCAGTGAATTAATCAATCAGTCGATGTTTCATTGACTCAAAAATGTGTAACTACATATGTGATAATCCTAAATATGAATATACTTTAGAAAGTTTTGATATGATGAAAGTGGAAAAGGAGTAAGAGAAATTAATTTAACTAAATTTAAATTAATTTAACTAATAAATAAATAATAGTAATGTGAATCAAAAGTTTATTTGGCATCATTAATTCTTATATACAAATCAAACCATTTATTTCTATTTTATTTTAGCTTTGCATTTTACTTCCTTCATTGAGTCTGTCCTGTGGTCATCCATAACTGTCTGGTTTGGTTGAGCTACCAAATCAGACATCAAGAGACTACAACGTGGAAAAAGAAAAAAAAAACAAAACAAAAACCTAAAGGGAGATTAAATTAACTAAGCAATTTGCCAAATGCTCTCTTATGATGTAACATGTAATTGCAAATGCATTTTCTTTGTAAAGATCCTCTCCAGATGTATCACATGATTTGTCAGTGAGCTAGAAAGCCCTAAATGATACAAGCTAAATGACAATGTAACAAATGAATATGGCTGAATGCAAATACTTTCACACAAACAGAACGATGAACAATTTTCTGAAGGAGGATAATGTTCACAATTGAGAGCGATATAGCTACAAGATCTCTGTGTTGAATTTAAAGTTGTTTATGATGTTTGTATGCATGAATGAAGATGTTAATTATCTCTGTAGCATGAAGCCTCTGAAAGCACATTCAGAGTGGTTGCGGTCACAGGGTCCTGCTCTGCCTTGGAATTCACAACCAAATGAACACAACTGTTGCCATTAATTTTCCCAGATGAAAGGCAGTGTTTAGCATGTTATTTGCATAATGAATGTGATCTTGAAAAGTTCTTGGCCTCTGAACTAATGAAGAAAAATATTGCCATTCAGTCCGTTGCCTGGGGAACAAGCTCAGCTCACAACAATCTTATTGATGACCAATTACAAAGACTGAGAACTAATAGAGATGCTTTATCCTTCCTTATCCCTGATGTTATTGCAGTTAGTGTGGTCAGCCTTTTCTCAGTTAAATGTAGAAAAGTTCTGTCCACAAGGATCAAAATCATTGTTCTACCTTGTTGTTTGTATTCTATTGTTGTATATTTCAGGCTGGCAGAGGCAATAGACTAGTCTGCCAGCATTCAGGGAACAAAAGAAGCAGAGATACCTCTAAACAGAATGTGAACAATGACAGAGGATGACACTAGACAAATCATTGGACAAATAATGCAGACACACAGTCTGTCACAGAATTTCAGTCTGTCGATAAGATGAAAGACATCACACAGAAGAGGAAATAAATATGAGTGTGAGAGGAGAATAAAAGTTCAATCTAATGAGGACAGAGTGTTTTTCCCTCTCTCAATATTAAAAGGATTTAAAAGATGAAACGCTCATGCAAAACTGAGGTTGCTCAGGTTAATACATAAAAGAGTCTGGCTTTCACCAAAGTGCATGTCAAACATGAAGGAAATTCAAACCAACACATATTTACATATAAACCTTAAAACCTGAAATCCCTCAAACCCTTACACACTTACTCACTTTCTCGTTTTCTCCAGCAGGGGGCAGAATATTAATAAAGCGGAGTCTCGGCGTATCAAGAGGTGGCGCTAAAGAGCCATGTCCAGCTTCACTCTGTTTAAACTAAGGTTGCAAACAATTTTATATATATATATATATATATATATATATATATATATATAGAATTAGTCTTTATTTTGAGATTTTCCGTTTTCATTTTTATTTTAGTTAAAGTTTAGTTTTTTATTAGCTTTTATTTCAGTTTTAGTTATTTTTGTAAATTTGCAAAAAGATGTAAACTCTTGCCTTGGAAACTATATATATATATTTTATCATTTTATTTCAGTAAACATTTATATTTATTTTCAATAATGGAAATTATTATTTTGGTCACACTTTATTTTAAAGTCAAATTCTTGCTATTAACACACCATCAACTATGATTTTTGCCTCAGTAAACTCCTAATTTGCTGCTTATTTATAGTTAGTAAGGTAGTTGTTAAGTTTAGGTATACTGGGTAGGAATAGCGATGTGGAATATTGTCATGCAGAATATGTGCTTTATAAGTACTATTAAACAGCCAATATGTTAATAATGGGCATGCTTATAAGCAGAGAATTGGTCCCTATACCAAAGTGTTACCATTATTTTTAGTGGGGTTAGTTTTAGTAAGCAAACCCTGAAGTAATGTTCCAGTAAGCTTTTGAACACACTTTGTAGAGAACCGCAAAGTGCACAAATTTGGAACAGTGAAAATAGCTTTTTTCTGTCTCTCAGTTTGTTCATTTGACATAATCATTCAAATGAACAGCTGACACTCTAGCAAAATAAATGGAAATGTTCATACACTTATTGAGATGCACCACATTGCTTGTATCATTATAAGCCATTTTATTAAATTACAATGAGATTTACATTAAAAAGAGATTCAAATATAAATAATATCTATAAAAAAGATGCAAATTAGAAAGCACAAACTGTACAGTAGAACCAAATGACTTGCAGCCTAGATAATGTCATTCAGTAATGTCAATGAAGCATTGCTCAGTTGGACCAAACACTCATTAACCTTGTGGGAAAGGGACAGAGCTCACAGCTTTTATTGAGCTGATACACATAACCTCCGCAAACTGTGTCTATAAGGTTAAAGGAATGTCAGGTCAAAGTGGAAACTTACATCAAAAGGTCACATGCCAAATAAATGTGAGTTTAAAGTCTTCAGATCAAATCAAGCCTGTGTTTTTGGACCATCTACTGTTAAAAAAATAGTGTGTTATGTCCATTAATATATAAAATTAGAATTATTACTGTTAACTAAACCTACAACTAAAATAATAAAATAAACTTTTGCTACTTGAGCTTGATCTAAAATAAAATAAAATATAAAAAAGATTGAACTTATTTTATTTCAGATAGTTCCCAAGGCAACATTCTTATTTTTATTTAGTTTAACTTTTTATTACTTACAAAGTAATAAAAATGATATAAAAAATACATAACATATTGGGGGGGGGGGATCAAAATATTAATAAAACCTATAATAGATTTGCAATAATATTAATACTAGCAATTACTATACAATGTTTCCTGTGAGGGGTAGATTTAGGTGTAGGGTTGGTGTAGGGCGATAGAAAATACAGTCACTATAGTATAAAAACCAATACTACAACACAATGACCAAATAAAACAACAAAAAACAACAGTGTCTGTGTGTGTGCATGCAGATTATATGTCTAAATAAACATCATATATATGCATGTGCGTATTCATATATTTAGGCTACATTTCTGATGTTTGCATTATACAGTATAGTCAGTGTATTTTGCATGTTGCCTGGCAACAGTCTGGTCAGGTATGATTAGTACAAGCAGCGAGAGAGATGTTACATGATTGTCTTTGCAAAAAAAAAAATTTTAATCAAATACACACTTGCAGAGTAACATAATTATGTATTTAACAAAATATAAAAACTTCTCTCATTATATTTGGTCTTACCTCAGCTATAGTGAATTGTAAAATATTTATTTGATCATTATATGTGTGTAGATGTGTGAAGCACAGTGAATTATGCCTGGCTCTGCAGTTCTGTCAATGTGTGTTGTGATGAAATGTCATCCTCGCATCAAAGATTCCTCTGGGGTCGTATCAAGAGAGGTTATCTTATGTCATAAAGCACTAAAGGACAGAGTTTCTCTCAAATACATCAAGCATTATTCGGTTCTCGATATTTAATCTTCTTTTATTTAATCTGTGAGGAATGTCAATGTAAAACAAAGCGCATATTATCACTGCTCCTCCCTATGGAGTCCATTATGACTGTCATCCCGGCATCCATTGTGCAGACAAAAGAAAGGATGACCACAGACCGATGCATTGCTTATCTCAGCTCAGCGGTACAGTTGATAGGCTTTCAGGTCCTTTTGTGCTGCCTTTATGGCACAGGAGTCATTCACAGGCCCTGCTGTCTACACGCCTGAGGCAGATCCTCTTCACTCACTTCTTTTCCTACTTTTCCCTCATCCCTCACTCCCGATTCCAGGAGCATATGTCACTTGGAAGTGCTCTGCTAATTAGAGGGCTCTTTTGTCTGTGGGTTTCTCTTTTCTCTGCTCTTGTTGTTGATGGTATTGTCACTGAAGTATCTGTGGGAGTCCTGCCGTCCCGACAGAAGGTTTTTATTGGACTCTTAATGAGTTTACCTCAGGTGGTCTCCTCTGCAAATCTGCACCTCTCATTCTGTGCCCAGAGGGAGCAGAGCCAGATTTCAGCCATCAGGGGCTCTTATTTCTTCAATTCAGGGTGTTTAAATGTGCGTATCTATGTGTGTGTCCTGTGCAGGGACACAGAGAAAATCATATTCTCAGGAATATGTGCTTTAAACAAGTTCAACCTGATTGTTTTGACAGTGCAGTACTTTACAGAGCACAAAAAAAAGTTAGCGTGAGGAGAATTGTCAACAGTGTCGACTTGATTTCTCATTCTCTTGAGAAAGTGGCACGTGTGCCATGTCACAGCTAGTAAATAAGAAGGGACCCTCAGTGACCCTGTCCTGGCATTCTCTAGGGTCATCTCTCCTACAGCACCTGCTCTCTAAAATAAAGAGATCAACAAAGGTCACGACCCCTGTGTACAAATCACCTCAGTGGGTCAGAGGTCAAGCAGAGGTGAGGCTGTCCCAAAGTGACTCCGATTCACTGCATCCAATCGTAACGCGACCCGGAAGCATTCAGTTCCCTAGTGGGCTGTCGGGACATGTCAGAGGTTATGGTTATTAGTTTGGGACTTTTGCTATTAAAGTGTGTTTCTGATCAAATTCTGTAAATAAATAAATAAATAAATAAATAAAGGTCTTGATATGCCATCAAAGAAATTAATTTGTGGAGGAAACTTAGTACATGTACACTACCATTAATTTTTTTATTGGCCTTTTTTGATCAGCTTGGGGGTTGTTTTTTATTTGTGTGTGTGTGTGTGTGTGTGTGTTTTTTAATAAAAAAAAGGTATTATTATTTTATAAAAAAAAAAAAATTATTTCATTCAGCAAGGATGCATTAAATTGATCAGAAGTGATGGTAAATACATTTATAATGTTACCAAGAATTTCTATTTCAAATAAATTCTGTTCTTTAAACTTTATCCATCGAAGAATTATGAAAAATGTAACACTTTTGTAATTTTCACAAAAAATTATTAAGTACTATATTACACACTGAATACCGGAGTAATGGCTTTCCTATCACAGGAATAAATTTCATTTGAAAATGTATTAAAATAGAAAATGGTTACTTTTTTAACTTTTGGAAGGTATATGCAGTGAAAATGTGTAGAGAAAACGAGTCTTAAAGGAGATGCACTATAAAAAGTTGCAGTCACATTTAACAGTTAGATCAAAATAAATACGGAACTTAGAAAAGGGAAATTTAAACTAAAATCAAACAAATCAAAATCTATAAAATAAAATATTTAAAATTATTTAAAAATATAAAATTAAATAGAAATAATAGAAATAAACCTAAAAAGTGGAAAAAAAAGTAATAATAGAACCCATTTAAATACCCCCAATATTTTACACGGGATTGAAAAATGTAAATGTGTAATTGCCTCTTAACCCTTTGTGATTCGCCTACCCAGTGATTACTTTAAATCACTATTATCTGAAAAGTTGCAGATGGCGACTGAGTATGGATATTTGAATAGGAATTTCCAAGCCAGCCAGTCAGCTGTGCATGCTCACAATATCCACCAATTTAGTCTTTGTAGTGCTGGGGAAAGCAGTCTCACCCCCCCTTCTGATGTATGTACTTTCTATACTATTTAGTTTATTTGCATACAGATGTCTAGTAAGCCCCACTTTGGGCCTGAAAGGGAGGGAGGGCTGCAGTCCTGGCAACAAGGCAAGAGTTGCTGACTGGCCCATAATTTCCAAGCATACTTTATAGCACCATGGCTACTGTGTTTCGTTCACTGGGCACAGGTGGCATCTTAATTATCATGGCTATTTTTGAGAGAAAGAGTGAGGGCCATTAGTATTGGATCACTAATTGAGCAGACCCTCTCAAAATACCATTAGCACCACTTAGATCATTAAATTTAAGGGCCTGATAACACAGAATTACATTATGGCTTAGCCAACATTTAAATAGAGCAACTTTTAGGGGACTTCTGCGCTCAGATATGAGGGTGGGTATCCATCATGTAAGAGTCAAGATCACCAATCTAGACTTTTGTGTCCAGAATGTGAATAATTAGTGAGGGGAATTGTGGGGCATGGGAACAGGTGGAGCAGAGACTGTGGATGAGGGGAGATTGTCTCAGTAGTGTGTGTGTGTGTGTGTGTGTGAGAGAAAGAGAGAGAGAGCAGGAGGGATGGTGTGAAAAGAGCTTGTCTCCTGTTCTTTTAGCTACTTTTGCTTTATTCTCTCACTAATACAAGAAAATCTATACTTTAGGACAGCTGCTAAGCTGATTTTCCCAGAGATTAGCTGCATATCAGTTGTCAAAGAACTGAACACATAATGCAGGCCATTGTCTTTGAGGTGTTAGTAGTCAGCAAAGTTTCCCAAAACCTGAAAGTTCTTATTGAACTTTTGAGGTTTAAGTTCACAGGCAATCTAGGACTTTGTCTTTTCACAATATAACAATATTGCACAGCCAGACAAAACAGACTAACAATATAAGCTTATATTTCGCAAGTTAGGACAAGTAATGTATAGGTTTAATATTTTGTCTGGCCATGTAAAAGTGTTTTAAAATGACTTTATGCTGTATATAGTGTGTAGGTTCTTTTTTGATTTATTCATATTTTATTTTTATTTATTTTATGTTATTTTGTTCATATTTTTATCTATATCATTATATAATATACAATAAAATATCCAATATACTTTTAATTTGAAACTTTAAATAAAAACTAAACAAAAAAGACTTTTAAATAATTATTTGGATAAAAAGATAGATAAAAATAGACAGATAGGATATTTAATTAACACTACAAGGAAAGTTGCAAAAGTTTTCCAAACATACACTTATAAAAATAAAGACAGTAAAATGCTTAATTTGCCATTTGTTCTGTTGATTGATGTTGTGCAGTGTATAATATCACTCATTGTCCAGTCATAACTTGATTGCTGTTATCTCATTTAAACTTTAGCTCTTTCTTTTCTCATTTCCTTCCCCCGTTTTTTTCTCACAAGATTCTTGAAAAAAGCAAACTAGCTGGGCTTGCCTGATATCACCCTCCAGGGTAACAGCTGTGCCAAAAAGCCCTTCACCACACACACATACACAAAGCTCATTTAGGGAGCCTGGCTCAGTGGCCTGGAAATCACACTCTAAGCTCCGCCCTAAAGTGTGGTTAGCCATTGTTATTGAAATGGGGCCATGTGCATGTGTATAAAGAAGAAGTAAGTGGGTTTAGACTTCTTCCCTCCCCGTAGACCTATTCCACATACAACCACAGAAGTTTGCCTGAGTTTTCATTCAAGTTAAAGACTACTAAAATCTCTACAATATGTCATATAATAATAAACAGTCATCATCAACCATTATGTATGAGGCAAGAGTGTAAATAATTAATAATTAACACTCTCTCTCAAAGAAACAGAACCAAAACAGACACAATAAACTCCTTTATCATCAATATTCACTAACATGAGACGATCTGCAGTTAAACACATAAAAGCCACTGCTGACAGACTCCAGGTGCTCATATGTTCATATGAGTCCTTTCAAATAAACCTCTAAAAGCTTTTCACACTTTCTACAAGCCTGGTGTCCACTAAGTGCAAATGCCTTAATAAGCACCCCAGGTCCCCTCTGCACGTCCCATGGTCCCCCTCCTTACTCACCATGGCAACAGCAAGTTGGAAGTGTTTGGGGGGGGGGGGTTGGGGTTCTCAGCATCATTATCAGCAGGCCCATCTGTCATGGGGGGTAAGAATTCAGATCATGTAAAGAGGCCTACATGGGCTCCAGCAGCAAGCAAGCACATGCATATGCCTTCTCACTGGCCTAACAGGGGAAATGGTGGGGGAGAAGAAAGGGAAGATAGGTACACAAGAGTGCACAGATTGAGTTTGGGAAAAAATGAGAAGGCCTGATCTGAGGGCATGAGTTTTCATTGATTGATTGATTGATTAACTGATTTATAGAGTTTATAGAGACTAAAAGTCTTTCTAAAAGAAAATTTCTAAATTTTTTTTTAATTATAAGAAAAGTTTTTAAATATATGTTTTTATTTTAAAATTAGTTTCCCTTTTTCCTTTGTAAAGTGACCTGAAAGGCCCTGCCTATTATATATATATTTAAACACGTGTGTGTGTGTGTGTGTGTGTGTGTGTGTGTGTGTGTGTGTGTGTGTTGTTGTTATTATTGGGGTGAACATCAGTTAAACCAAACCGAAATCACAGGGATGAAATGTAATATAAACAATATAATATAAAATTTCCTGTCTGCTTTATAATTTAGGATCATGTTACTAATGTTTAATTTGAACATCCACATAAACTTTGTATTTGGATGTCTAAAATACTATAAATGTCATAGCCGACCAGTTTCAGACACACAGCATAAAAGTAGTGGCAAACAATGAGCCAAAAATTATCTTAACTCTTTGTCTCTTTTGTCTTTCTAGAAAATTTCTCTAAACAAGGAACAATAGTTTCAGGGTGTGCTCTCTTACCTTGTGTAAAAGTGTTTAAAATATGTATTTTTTGAGGTAATGCCATTTTTTTTTTTTTTTTTTTTAATCACTCAGTTAAAAGTTTTACAGAGAGACTTTAAAGTCCTGACATATGTCTCGAGGCGTACAAGACAAGCTTTTGTTTTCATTTTTAGAGGTCATTGTGTGGGGGACAGGCAGTGAGGCGCGCCCTCATTGGCTTCTAGAGATGAACAAAAACTACCCCGCCGCCGCTGATTGGCGGAAACAAGCTTCTAGTAAATAAGACCGCCCACCTCTGTCTGTAAGTTTTCTTTAAAGAAACTTTCTCTGTAATGAAGTTGAGTAGTTTTGCGGTGTCATAGGCGAAGAAATCACCGCAAAGATGAAGTTGTGTAAAACTTTTCTCGGTGAGTGCTGGACTTCTTACTTTTATCTTACTTCAGTCTTTTGCTCGCGTCAAACTTAGATTTAGTCTGGTGCGCCGTGGTTTTGTTGATAGCCGGTGTTTTTGGGTTTGGTTAACTTTTTGTTAACAATAACTCACAACACGTTTATTATTGTAATTTAACACGAGTGATATAATTATACGGACTGATTATACTGATTATAAACCTACAGCCTATACCAACAGACACCGTTGTTGTTTCTTTCTTTGTTTACTTTCATTTTAAGTATTAATATAAAATGTTGACTAAATAGACTTGGATTACGTTTTAATAACTAATTTTATTGCCGAACGCATAGTAGTGACCCAGGTCCCTGATTTGTTGCATCTTTTAAAAGTTGCGAATCGAAATCCCTGTCCAGTTTTTAAACAAAGGCAACTTTTGTCTCCCAGAGGGAGTTGTGCTACAAACTCAGAGGCCGTCGGACTTCTGGCGTATTAAAACTTTTGTGTTCAGATCAGTCCATCTGGCTGTGGGGGATTCCTTGTGTTGTCGCTCAGCTGGCATCCTATGTAATATTTATACACAGTAGTGTCTGGCCAGTGGGAACAGGCTGTGGCTTTAATTGTATGCTGGGCTATCCATCTGTATACGAAACTTTAGGATCAGGGGGTGAGCAAAGTTCCAGCTGGTAACCGAAGAACTTCGGTGTCATTAAATATGCAAAACCCTCAATGGCTTTTGCAAGCTTCATATATGATAAGAAAACTTTTTTGAAGTTTAGTAAAGAGTTCCACTACCCCTTTATTATAGAGAAAATGCATTTTCCGTTTTAAGTTACATCTCTTTCCACTACAAGTAACCTATAATAACTTATTGTAATATATTATTATTTATAGATTGATTTTGATATTTTACCAGTAATCGAACTTTGCCACTGCGCTATGTTTGGTTGGTTTACTGCACTGTAAAATGATTTCAGTAATAATATTAACAACATGTTTTGTTTTGTTTTGTTTTATTTTTTAACAGTTTATTTTCGAAAAGTGAAATTAACTTATTTTTTGATGTTCATTACTCA